>NC_092802.1:11582727-11813709 GCF_918797505.1 Bemisia tabaci | reverse complement strand
GCCAATCATGTCTCTACGTCAAGTTGTGTTGATTGCTAAAATTCGCTTTCAGCGAGTTTTTTTCCACCTTGAGATGTCGTGTCTGACTGGTAAATCTGCGCAGAACCACGAAGTTCCGTTTTTAGGCAAATTCTTTTTTTTGGGAGGTTCTGATTGGTTATTTTTCGCCATCAGTTTTCTGTTCGTTGGTGCAAAAGATCGCCTACCTCGGTGCTCTTGAGAAGCCGCCATTATCCCACCTCAAATTTGAAAAATAGAAGTAAAGAAATAATAACCATCGTACAAGGTGGAAAATTGTTCTGGAGGACTCGTTACGGACAAAGAAGTCAAAATCAGAGCTCGATTGATTGATTTAATTCATGGATAAACTAATATCGCCTCAGCTTACTGCCGCGATGACATATGCATGTTGAGATGAACCCTGGGAGACATGAAAACAGTGCGAACCATGGCTCCTACAGCAATGCGCTTGGTTCATTTCTCTCAGCAACAAAGCGTCGCAAGGTCTCTTGTGATAAGCCCCGCCCATTGCCCGAGTCTTTTGTATGCTATTTTTACTCTCACACACGTCGATCCGTTATAGCCTAGTTGACTAAACTGCCTCATATTTTTGAGTAGGTGCGGGCAATGGGCGATCGGGAGTTCGATACCCGACGATGGGTGTTACTTTTTAATGGTTGTATTGAATGTTTTAGACTAATCATCAAAAAATAATTAATACTAGATGATAAATGTACGAACATTTTCTCGTGAATTAATATGTTAAACAAAAATACTGGAATATACCTCCTTCATATAATCAGCCACATGTTCCCCCAAATTAATGACGTTATTTTCTTTTTTCAATAAAGTTAATTTGCATTCAACGTTCGTAAGTTAAGCAAAAAGTACCTATTGATACAAATAGAAAGACATGAAAATAGTATGTCTAACATTTCAGTTGTTTTTTTTATTTATTTTTTGTTTTTTTGTTTTTTCAATAAAACAAATTGACTGGGACTAGAATCATTATATCTCTGAAGACAAAAGCTAAGTTTTTTGATACAGAAATACTAATATATTCATCCTTTATATAATCAGGGAGATGTTGACCCAAATATTGATGTATATTTTCTCTGTTCGCCCAAATTAATGATGGTATTTTCTTTTTTCAATAAAATTAATTTACATTCCACGTTCTTAAAGTAATATTTTCTCCAAAATTCAGCAAAAAATAACAATTTATACCTACGCAAAAAGTAAATAAATAAATAAATAAATAAAGCAATGACATGAAAGTAGTATAGGTAGTGGGTGAGTTCAAATAAGCGTCTAATCTGGTGTCCCCAGCTGTTTTAATCGTCATAATCTAAGAAACATGGGCAGATCAAATGTTTTTCTCATTTTCCACACTATTGTTGACTATTACATGCTGTTTCCCACTTTATTTGGACTGAAATAAAAATTTAGGAGAACTTTGAATGTGCAAATTGCCTACATTTGTCCCAAATTTGCGTGTCCCCCGTGCCTGGTTCTTGACTTTAAATCGATGTTGCAGCATAACTAGAGTGATTATTTAAAAAAACTTTATCGGAGATGATAGGTAATGCTTTTGAATTTGAGAAAAAAAATATGTCAATTTATTTTTTGCTCCATCAATAAATTTTTCACGCGCTAGAATCATTGTCCCGAGCAACAGTCAGCAACAGTCAGGAGAGACATGGCAACGATGTAATAAGCTCTAAATGATTGCCGTAACGTTGAGGTTTTTCCAAAAACGACTTTTTTTGTTTTGATAGAATAGTTCACACGTCGTAGATGGCAAAAATTCTGAGATTCGCAAATTTTTGTGCAAGATTAACGCCATTAATGATGCCAAACAGAATGCTATACACGATAACTAACAGGGCGTCAAGCATACACACACACACTAATATCAGCTCGTAAAATACTTTCAAAGTGTGCGTAAGGGAAAATTTTCTCTTATTCCGATCCTCTAGGACGTGCTACTAAATATTCCGTGAAAAAAAACACCAAAATTGTCTTTATTGTTAGAGATAAGCTTAAAAAACAGCTTATTCCATCCTGTCCCATATGTTTCCATCCTGTCCCATGTCCCAGTTCAGTGGGACAGAGTGGAAAACTGTTACAACTGAGACTTGCTTATTTAAGCCCTGTAGGCGCTCTTTCCTACCGATTTAAGTGAAACTCAGTTACCGGGGGTATTTTTCAATGGGGAACTCGAATTTTTAGTCGAATTTTGAAAATTCGAAAATCCAAGATGGCGGACATTGCCTAAAATGCTATCGCAGCGCCTAATCAACTGAGGCTTCTTTGTTTAAGCCCTGTAGGCGCTCTTTCCGACCGATTTAAGTGAAATTTGGTACGCGGGGGTATTTTTCAATGGGAAACTTGAATTTTTAGTCGAATTTTTGGAATTCGAAAATCCAAGATGGCGGACATGACCTAAAATGCTATCTCAGCGCCTAATCAATCGATTTACGCGAAACTTGGTACCCGGGGGTATTTTTGAATAGGAAACTCGAATTCTTAGTCGAATTTTCAAAATTCGAAAATCCAAGATGGCGGACGTTGCCTAAAATGCTATCTCAGTAACTAATTAATTGATTTTAATGAAACTGGACCGGAAAACCTTGGCATTAGGAAAAGAAAGGAGATTTTAATAGGGGTGCAATACATGGTTTCTTATGTGTCTTAGGCTACGTAATCGAAAAATTCCTAGGTTTTTTCCATCGTGCACAGATTCTCCCGGAAGATTGACTCTGCTGGAAAAGCTAGATTTTTAAGGAAAATTCCGATTTCTCCGGAAAAATTCCGAACTTTCCCGGGATAAGTCGCACTGATACAGGTAAATGGAGGTGATCTTCGGAATCAGCGCCAAAAATCTACTCCAAAACCGTTGGCAAATCTTCGGAAAATCAAAAAAAAAAAAAAAACGTTGACCAGTGTAATTGATATGTTAATGCAATTCCTCAAACTTTTCCTGGCTTTACCTCCACTTCAGCGGGTACACGCCCACTTGAAGTTTTAAAATTCGATGTTTTTGATCAATTTTGTATTGCAATATTCCAAGAAATAAAAGCTTCTTCTCGTGTTAAAGGAAAACAGTAGGATAAACAGACGGAACTGTCTAAAAGATAAGCAGAATAAGCTCCAGATATCTTTCATGACGGATGAATTTTTTTGGTTCTGTAAGATATGAAAGGGTTACATGTTTTCAATTATACTTTAATTTAGTGCTCGACGATGCTTTTATGACAATTGCGTTCAATTTTCAATTAAAAGTATTATATGTCACCTCTGAGATGAAAATTTGGGAAGTCAGGCAAAATTAGAGCAAATTTTGGGAGGTGATACACGTGACGGTGGAAATTCGGGTTTAAGCATAACTATTAAGCTCAACGAGCTATATTTCCTAAGTCTACACCTAATGAGAGTCAAAATAAAGGTTGGTTTGCCCAAAAATTCACAAAAAAATTTTGGGAGGAAATTGAACCTGGAATTTGACCCTTATTTGAATTCACCCTAGTATACACATCTAACATTTCAGTTACATCTATTTGAATGAAAAAAATGGCAACTTAGGAAGCACATAGGTCACTTATGATGCGTATTCGGGCATATGCGTAGAGTAGAAATATCATACTTTACGCCGAAAAAACGAAACTGAAAGTTAAATGCGTTAACTTCCGAAAACCATACATAATCCAACGAAAATAAATAATTGGTGAATAACAGCTTTCTTGTATGCAAAGAAAAAAAATTAAAAATGTTAAAAAAGAGATGTCGACACAAAATTACATAGCCCCTTCAATTCTGAAGATACTACAAACGAACTGTACCTTAACATTTTCATATCCCAGAAGCAAAAGTTCCCATGACGAATATTGCTATCGCTAGCGATTGCAAAAAACCAACTTGTTTCCTTTTTAAATTTTTAATATTTTTTAAAACGTATACCTATTGGACTCCTTTTTATGACAGAATTGTTGTAACTTCGAGGTTGGCGAGACAAAAAATCCCCAATACATCCGGTTGTTACGAATCATACGAAGTCAGAGGCCGAGTTAAAAGTACTTGGGGATTTTCGCCAGAGTGTTGCCCAATGTTGCAAGTTATTCCTGAATTTCGAATGTGTATCTTATTCATTTCAGGTATCAAATTATGTTCGAAAGCAAGAAAATTTTATCGGATCTTCTCATCGAGAGCGGTGGAGTTTACACTTTGGTGCTTCAAAAAGTTCATTCCAAAATCGTAAGTAGCCTTTGATCTCACCGGTAGATTTATACCAAATGATTTACTCAATATCATGATACCACGGAATCACCCATTTTTCTTTTCATCCATCCTGTCGGAATAGACTGTGAGACTGAATAGCAAAAACGTCTCTACCTTTTCCAGCTTGTAACAGAACTTTTTTATGGTAACTAAAAACATATTTTGAAGCAGAGTTCATTCCTGCCTTTTAGCTCTCAGCCTTACCCAGTTTATGGCTCACCTTTTATTAAACTGAGAAAATTTGGCCCTCTTCCATTTGTCCCTCTTCCTCTAAAATTTGGTTAAAATCAGGCACCTCGTCAAAAACCTTCTTAATCCATGTAAAAAGACAGTTTTTGTTGCATCGATATATTTCGAATATTTTTGAACTAAAGTATTTTTTCCTCCGTTTAAGTCAATGGAAAGCTCTGCGATAAACACGAAAAAACTAATAGTGAGCCCAATGGTAAGTGCAATGAATGCGAAAGCAAGGTCGTTTAGGGTGAATGGTCTCAATGGTTGTTCTTCGCTAATGGCAGGCGCCGGTCTCAAGTCGAGCGTAAACTTCGATTTGAAACGTTCATCCATCATATTTTTTAAGTGCCCTGTCTCCAAAATTTGAACGACTTTACGGTTGAAGTCTTCATAAAAGAAATTGTTTTTTGGAAAACGAAAGGCAAGCAAATAAGAGTTCAAGCACTCTTCAACTAGATGCATTTCAAACCACGATGTAGCTATCAGAAAACTCTGTAGCTCGATGTTTTTCGCGGACAAAACTACATGGGGTATGGTTAAAAGAAATGCGTCACTTTCAAATGCTGTCGAGATGAAATTCTCAATTTCAAGGGATCTGTTGAAAATATAGGGATCTATTAATGATTCGTTCAGGTTTTTATAGTAAATTGGAAGCAAATATAACCCACTACTTTCAACTGCTTCATTTAACAAAGACCTCAGAACAAGGTAAGTATCGACCAGGCCTTTCGCTTGACCCTGAAAAAAGGGAACATTTTCAAAGAACTTGGAATATCGGTTTAAAGTGGAACGTGGCATTTGGATGGCCCATTCAGTTCTTGAGAATTCCTCTAATGTATCGACATCTGGATACTTCACGTAGTTACTCAACATTCGGTACATGCTATCTTGAAATGCTGTGACAAGGATGATCGCAGCGAAAGAAAATATTGTAAAAAGTATTTTCCCAGTCAACAGTTTACCGAGAAGTAATCGTGGTGGACAGCCGCAGAGGAAATAAGCGTAGACTGTAAATATAGCTGATTCTGTCTGAAAGATTGTATGGTAGTCTCGTCGTAGTAACTTTGAAATACATTCACTTGTAATTTTAGAAACAAATACAGAACGCACACAAATGTCAATATCGTTATCAGGATGAGTGTCCAAATGATGGTTGAAAAACTGTAAAAAATTGCTAGTGGTTGGGGCACAAGCCCTGCACGAGGCACAGCCAAACACATGTGATAGGATTCCATACTTGTCGTGAACTCGTATTGAGAAAATAAGGTTTCACCGACGATAAGACCTTCTACTTCGACTACGATATCAATCCCAAATTGTTGCGCTTGCTTAAAATCCCCAATTTCGAAAATATATGAATTTCTAGCCGTTTCAAAAGAACAATTCCTTTCTTTCTCAACTGTTCCGGCAATTTGTGTCAAGACTTCAATCCAAAAAGTCTGCCAGAAATCGAACGCACTGCCACCGAATTCGGAATTTAAAGTCGGTACGAGAATTTGAAAATATCCTCCGTTTAAATCAGGCCACGAAAAGTCGAAATACTGTTCATCACGCAAACCTGTGAAATGGACGATTTCCCCGTGAATGGGTTGTGAGCGAAACAGACTTCGGTGAAGCAGATCACAGATTTTAAACCTTTGAAGAAACGCCAAAAGAACTTAAATGCAACGCTTGTATCATCAAATTGATCACAGTCATTTCGAGAGCTTCCTTCGATACAGAATTTCCTCGAGTTCGTCGAATCACACACGAAAAATATAAGATAATTTTTGGAGCTCCAAATGTTGTGAGAATATAGCTCCCTTGTAGCCAGGTACAATTCCTGTGATAGCATTGAGCCGTGCTCTAGTTCAAAATCATGTATAATCAAAGGTGGCAAACTGATTGAATTGAAATTTTTCGATTCAGGATTCTCACCCCCAATTTTAACACAATGTCCGTGGACTCCTCTTTCTAAAACCTGCTGTGCGCTTGGACCATCATTATCTCCTGTAGCGTTTGAACAGTACAGAAAATGATCTCTAGGGGGAGTAAGTACGTCAAATGGGTGTCCTTTAACCGAATCCAAGATGATACTAATTATGTCTGGTACATTTTCCACGAAAAATACCATATTCTTTGGGTGGGAGTTTTCGTTGAAACGTTCCAGATTACTAGAATCGTCTAAAATGGTCTGAATTGATGAAAAATGCATATTTTCGATGAGGAGAGAGACCGGTGGTTCTGAAACGTAGTTGATCAGATATATTAACGGCTGTTTTGACTCTTTAACAGTGTTTTCGCAAACTTTCAAAAATAGTGAATTTAAGTTAGTGGCAAAGTTTTTTGAAGAAAATTGGAGAGTCTCAACATACTGCTTAGTCATTAGTGAACTCCACAGAAAATATTGCAACAAGAAATGACAGTTGCTCATATCTGATGAGGGACCCTGTATATTACTGCCAGCCAAGTGATGAAATATTAGAATTTAACCTAAATATTAATAAATAAAAGTCACTGCGTAATTTTGACCGATTTATCTGAAAAAAATAAATAAATTCACGGGTGAATGATTAAATATATGATATACATAAATAATTGGTACCTCTGTTTGCTAATTATTGTAGAAATTGATTATGAAATAGGAAAATTGAATGAAATTGAAAATTCTGTGTAGGATACACTGTACGGCAATAAAAAATTGTTAATTGTTTCCCCTTGAAATTGTCGTGCTAGCCCAATTTATCGGATAATATAGACATTTCTAACTAATAGTGGCAGCATCGCAACATTTAGGTTAGTAACCTGATTTATTGGGGTATTGCCACTGTTGGAAGTGTCCATTTCATCCAACAACATTCCGAGCCATTTTTTTCGTGCTGGAAAAAAATAAAAAAAGAGAAAATCTTAAATCTGCCGTCAAGAATTCTTCGTTCCTGAATCAAGAATGATCCTGCTTAATTTAAGTTACATTTTTTGCTTAACGCAAACCCTTTTTTTGTTTCTACAAAAATTTGGCTTGAACCAAGATTAAAAAAAGCTCTCGGTGGAAAATTCAAGACGCATAATGCTTGAGTCAAGCACCAGTGGCGTGACGTGAATTGCGATGTATCGATTGTTATGACATTTAAACCTATGGTAAAGAATCGATTATCAAGGTGTTCGCTGCGGACACCCTGTTTATCGATCCTTTTCCACAGGTTTAAACGGCGTAACAATCGATATATCGCAAAGCACACCACGCCGCGCCACTGTCAAGCACTTTTTTCAGCGTGGGATAGATGCCTATGAGAAACGACTTATGATCATATTGACAGGAAATACAATTTCCTATCGTCTATAGGAGAATGTTATCAAAACATTATTTGAAAAACATTTTTTAAAATTCTCGGCAAGAGCAAAATAAGAGTAGCGTTTCTGAAAGGCGGTACTCGAGATATCAATTTGTTTATTCTCTAGTTTTACTTTGGGAGGGATCTCTGAGCAAGTTCTCGTTTACCTATATCAATGCTGCCTTGCTAAGGAAGAACGCCGTATGAGCCTTCAGACGTTGCCATATCTTCTCCAATAAATAACGAATCTCCTGGGAATATTGTTAACGTTTTTCCTTAAATCTTTCAAACAATATTCCCCGCAATTCAATCTAAAATATCTGAAAATTTCAAGGAAAAATAAGCATAACACTCCTAAAAAAAATGCATGTTTTATCCGGAAAAATTTGGCAACTCTCGAATGTTCATACGGCGTTCTTCCTTAGCACGGCAGAATGGCGTTCAGTTTAAGTGTAAGTTCAGTGGTGATTCTTGAAAGTTGTCAACACTTGTATTCCTCCATTTATAAGTATGCAAAACAATCGATTCTCAGTGCGGCAGCTTGTCTCGTCTAAAATCTATATTTTTAATGGATTTAAATGAAGAAAAACAGTGTTGCATACTTGCAAAATCGCCACTGATCAGGAGTGAGACCTCAAAAGCGCGTGACTCGATCTGCAATGCCGCAGACTTATGGTCTTTTTTTTTTGAACGGGAAAATACTCAAAGTTATTCCTTTATAACTTTCTTAGCGTTTATAACGTTTATAACCTTTATAACGTTTCTGTTTGTATAATGAAACATTTTGGAAAATTAGGCAACTTCTGCTATGGTTAGATTAATCGATACCGATTGAATCCATTAAAAAAAACTTATTCAAATATTTCAACAGTTTCCTACTTCAAAAACTTCAAAATCTATATATCTCATCGGAAAATTAATGAAGAGATTACAGGAAAAGATATACACGCAATGTAACTTACAACTGAGGTGCAATAGACCGGGTAATTGATGTGTAAGGAGTTGGGAAGTAATTAAGCTTTGAGAAAAACTAAGACACTTCCATTATAAACGTAAACGAGGTTTAAGCTTTCAGAGTCCCATCTGATTTCAACTTTTCAAAGTTGTTGATTTCAGAATGCGACGACGAAACAACTGACCTTGAGCGCTAGTGGTTATTTCCGTAAAAATTTCAGGTTTTTTAAAGCTTTCTTTCTTTAGGACACTTAGAGGATAAAAAAATAATGATAGTTTGAATGTGAGTTACATGAAAATGGTTCAATGTTAATGATCGTGAGAATGTCATGACCTTGACGCACAAGGAAATTCAAGCACAGAATGTACGAAAAGTTTACCTTCATTCTTTCTGATTTATTAGAAAAAACTGTCACAAACATTAGAGGCATGCCAGCTGTGAAGATTGCAGAATGGAGATTCAATATTAAAACAACCCTTCTGTATAATTTAGGGTAGGGTCGTTTTAATACTAAGAAACTGTGGTTGGCAAAGTGTCACACTTATTAACATACTGAAATATTTATGACATGCTGAAACTGAGTCATTATTTCCTAAAGGTTTGTCCCTTTCTTTTGACCTTGTTTTGTTGCGCGTTGATAGTTTCTTGTTGAAAAGTTAGTTTTCGTCCTTAGGCACGGTGTCAAGTCAACATTTAGAAGTATTTTGCGGTTTTAGAGTACAAAACAAATGTAATGATTATTCTTAACAAAATTAGGGTATACAAATAAATCATTATTCATACGTTCAATAATTTGTGAAATTCACTTGCTTGAAGCACATATCGACAGTGTGAGTCGACAATCACATAACTCAGTTTTCGACGTCGCAGACTTCCTATCATACTTTATTTTTCAAACAGGTAACTACTCAACGGCAATTCTATAAAACTGCCGTGATTTTTCTTCTCTGAGCGAAGAAAATTCTGCGTAAACTTCAAAGAGTGATGTCAATTTGTTCTCCTTTAAAAAAATGACATAGAAGCGGAGATTTTCAGACACCGCAAAGGAAAAATGTGATGCGGACTTACGCCGTCATCTAGGTACGAAGGCTCTAAGAAATGATATAATGCTCAAAACGCTCGCTCAGGAAAACACACTTACTAAACAGCAGAAGAAACTATGCTGAAATACGTGTCTTACATATTTTGATAGATATCGTCCAATTAAAGTTTGCATTCAGTATTTCTGGATAAGTATACAACAAATCAACTATGGAACTCGAATAGGAAGCTATCCTAAAAACATGCAGGTACATATGTTGCATACTTTGACAGAACCAATAAACAATGCATCATTTACGTTGATAGGTATCTTCGACAGGTTTGCTTCTCAATTGGATTATTTATGCCAAACGGAACAAGTGCATTATGACGTGAGCCCTGTTATGCATATATTCTTAGGGCTCTCATGGCTCAGGTCTTGATGCACACAGTTCCGTTTGGCAGAAATACGTCCAATTTAAACTTATACGCAATTAATCTACCCAGGAGTGTAGATACGAACAAAAAGATGAAATAACGTTCAATAGAAAATTCTCATTGACATCACTCTACAAGCTTTATTTGAACTGATATACTACGTAGTAAGCCCAGCAACAGGTATCGTTCATTTGAGGTTCGCCTGCAAATTTGCCGCATAGGCAAAATACTGCTGAGGAGCGCGAATAGTTATCTATTTTGTAAAACATGCGATGATTATAAGCTTTGATTAGCCTCACTACATTAGCTTTGACTGGTCCAATCACTGGGAAAAAAAACAAATTGGATCTAGAGTTCAGACTCTTAAAAACATCGACAAGAAAAAATACTCTTGATTCAATCAGATTTAAGCGTAAATCAAGAACCAAGCCTCTTAATTTGAGCGGATTTCCTTTTGATTTAAGCTAAAATCTGATTGAATCAAGAGTCCTTTTTCTTGTCGACGTTTTCAAGAGTCTGGACTCTACATCCAATGCGTTTTTTTTTCCAGTGATGAATGGATTTTGTTAACCAATTGGTTGATAAGGTTTACTCGAAGTTTCGCTGTATTAGCAACGATTCTACCCGGGAGCATTAATTCGAAAAACATACTAACTCATTTTGCCCCAGAGTTTTGTTTTACTACGATAATATAAGCTTTTAATCTTTTAGAAACTTTTCAAGAAACTGCGTACCTCGATGCATTTAGTTCATAACTTAGCAATCTCTCTAACTTACAGTTATTTGTACTCAAACCGCCAACTTAAACGAATTAGTCATTCTTCATACTTTTTACCAGATAAATATTTTGTTTAAATCTCATGTTCAATGATAAGCTGCTCTTAAGCATTGTTTACTCGTTTAATTTCTATATAATAATTTGTATATCATATGCTGAAGAAAATCTCATTTTCTCCATGAACCTCGCATATTTCCTCGCCCCTCTGACCTAAGGGCGTTTCTCAATTTTCACGTGATCCCTGTTTTACATATAAACCCATGTTTCCTGGGGCTCGCCTGGAAATTGAGATACGCCCTAACGCAAGAGGAGCGACGCACAGTGGACTGAATCAATTAGAGGGGTCGGACATGAAATTTTCAACTAAACTTGAAAATTTTAATGTTTATTTCGTCACATTTTAAATTTTAAAGGATGATTCGGGAGGAAAATTTAACGAGAAAACCGATGGAACCACTCTTAGCACCTCAAAGTATTGTGTAGACGGAGTTATAAGCGTTTAAAGTTTCTAAATATTGTCCTACCTCTCCTATTGGCTCGATCCACTGTGCGACGATTCACGTTAGATTTTCCTACCTCTTTCTTTGAGCCACTACAAAAAGAAAACGGCCCGAGGACGCGGGAAATTTGAAAATTCTCGATACCAACAACCTTGTGTCTTGAAGAGCAGATTTTAGACTTTTTGACATGCTTATCGTGATTTTTAGGCGATTTTACTGAAATAAAAAGAATTGTCTATGTGGACCTCTCGTTTGCGACATATCCATTTTTATTCCGAGAAAATGATCAATTTAGTATTACTACTGACCTCAATGTAAATTTCCTCTTGGCACATGCAGCTCTCTTCCAGCAAAGAATACACAAATCATAAGAGCTCTATGCGTTTTTTACTCTCGTTAAGCTGGGTATCCATGGAATTACTTGCAATAAAACGGATTTGCTACTCACTAAGACGCATTTTCCTGTGCACAGTTCAGTAAAATGGATTGCATTTTGCAGAAAGGAACCATGAGCATTGCAATGTTGCTGAAATTGTGCAACTTCTTTCGTTTTGGAAGAAGAACCTGATCAATGATCATCTCTAAACATTTTCTACTATACATGCTTAAAACTGCAAATTTGAGACGAAAATTACCACGGAAATTCCATATATTTGCATGATTACAGTAGTTATATTGCAAAGGGTGGAGTTGCACAATCATAGCAACATGGCAATGCTCCTGGTTCCTTCTTGCCAAATGCAATTCAAATATTTTTTGTCTTGTTTGCCACTCATAATTATCGCGACTTTCCTGTTGAATTTTTGCATTATTGTTACTAAGCTCTGGTGCATTTTTGTTTCTAATTTATGTTAAAATGTCACAGGTTGGCAATCTTCATACAATCACTCCACCGGCGCAATTGCACATATTATGGATAGTCCCTCAAATCGTCGTGATGGCAATTTCTGAGATATTTTTTAGTGTCACATATATATCCTTCACTTTCAAGGAGGTAAAGCACCTGATACAGTTAATCATTTTATAAAACAAAATAAAAGAAAGGCTTTAAATGTAACATCAGAAATTACGTTTTTCCATGTTGAAAAAAAATCAGATCTGGTTTATCAGGATACTAAAAAAAGTATGGTTCAAAAATTCCTGCCTCAACAGTTCTTAAATAGCGTATCATTTAAGCAAACTTGATACAGATTGTCACGTATCTTGAACCGTAGCAATTTGGAAGGGTAAGAGTTAGAGGAACTAAATTGCATCACATGAACAGACGTCTCTTGCATATCGCAAATTCTAGGAGATTTCCACCGAGTAACAAATAGAATTTAAAAATTAGCATGAAAAAAAGGTTGTAACTATTTTTTTTAGCAAATTAGCAAATTGCCAGATGAATCTCTGCAACGTTGGAATGCAGTAAGCTTCGTCTATCATTCCATCATCGTTCGCCTTGGCCTTCATCACATAGTATTAGAAAGAATATAGTTCTGTGATCATGAAGGTAAAAAAATCTTTAAAGAGAGATCTCTGTGATTCATTATGTATCTATCTCATAGAACAAAATATGAATAAATGGAGGACACGGTTTTTCCTACCAACTGAGGTAGTAATTTAATAATATGGTCTTTGGACTGCTCTCAGTTGTTTTTCTTTTTTATAGGCACCAGTTAGGATGAGATCAATCATGTCTTCCATTTCACTCTTGGCTATCTCCCTCGGAAATGTTATTGTAGTATTTATTTCATCAGCAAAATTATTCAATAGACAGGTATGTACTTCTGAAGATTATGAAAAATTAAAAATGGTACTTTAATACACTGTCGTGCTAAGGAAGAACGCCGTATGAACGTTCGAGAGTTGCCAAATTGCCCCGGATAAAGCATGTACTCTTGAGAACAATTATGCGTATTTTTCCTAGAAAATTTTCAGTTATTTTAGACGAAATTAAAAGAAATTGTCTGGGAAAATTGATGAAAAAAAATTACATTTCGTTAGTAAAGTAAGGTTTTACTGAAGGAAATGCGGCAGTGTCTGAAGGCTCATACGGCGTTCTTCTTTAGCACGGCAGAGTACTGCGTTCATGATTAAGCATGATTTTTGAATTATTTCGTTTCACATATTATTTCCATTATAATTGTGCCATTATGTGGGTAGTCCTGTACAATTTTGTAATGATCAATGTGTCGGTATAAAGACACCCATATATACGATACTTCACCAAATAATGAGATACCATTTTAAGTGAAGGTGCTACTAATTGCTTTTCAGCGACTATGTTTCCGTTTCGCAGGTTTATCAATTTTTGTTTTATGCCGGATTGATGGTTTTGAATACCGTTCTACTCATTTTCCTGTCCGTCCGATACAAGTACAGAGACCAGTCGGAACCAGAAGAGGCAATCTCACTGGAAACTCAGTTGCCACCAGATACGGAGAATAAGACTGGATTTGACACTCCTGATGATCAAACGGGAAACTTAGCAGCCAACTTTTTGTGTCCGAAACCTTTGGATTAAAGAAAGTAGATTTGCTCGAACCACCCGAAAAGGAGTAAACAGTTGCAACTTGTGTTGCTACCAAAAAATGAAAAACTGGCGAAAGCAACCAATAGGATAGGCAGAAGTTATACGATTGAAAGTTTGTAAATTTTTCCTTGAAGAAAAGATTTATTAGGATTAGCGGTGTCCTTTTTCATTGTTTGTGGGGGGTAGACTTTGGAGAGGGAAAAATAACATTTGTACTTCGGTTTCTAGGGTAGTTTAACGACAGTTGTTGCTGTTCACATCAACTATTACATGGAGGCTGTCGAGTTTTTTTTTTGTTTGTTTTTTCAATTACCTGAACGATGGTCTTAAAATACCGCAGTTACGATCTTTGATACCAAAAGCTTAATTGGTAACGAGCGCTTTAAGCATTCAACACACCATCAGAGTTATAGAATAGAAGTGTGTTACGGCGATTAAACAACGGAGCAATCAATTTCAAAATGACGGAAGATAGCTTTAGACGTTTATGAAATATTAACTTATAATACCATTCCTAATATATATTTCAAATTCTATCGGCGAAAAAGATACATAAAATTCTCAAAATTGATATCCCTGAAAATAGCGCAATTTTTTTTCGGGTGTCTGAATGAGAAGAACGTATTCTATATTACTCGGACACTCCTAAATCCAGTTCATTCGCGGTTTGTAAAAATTCGCTTTTTTGATGCTACATGACCATGAACGTTTACAGTGAAGAGATTTCTCTTTTAAAATTGCTCATCAAGCAATGACTTTAATTGTTTCTTTCTTTAAATCTCCTTGGGTGTCGAAACAATTGTTACTTGTAACATGAAACATCGATGATGATTTTTCCTTGGAAATTCAAAAATCACCTAGTGTGACAAAAAAAAAAAAAAAAAAAAAAAAAAAAAAAAAAAAAAAACTGTAGAGCTCCTTGTTGGTTCTCCTCCCATGAAAATAATTATAAAATACAGAAAATCAAATTCGACACACGTTTCATGATTTGATTCGATGAAGTAACAGGTACATTGAGGGTGCAGCACGAATAACTTTCACATTTTCACAACAAATCTACGAAGCTCTCCGATATGAACTCTTCATTTTAATATTATCTTTATTCAATTTTAATTATGCAACATTTTATTATAAGTGCATATTTACTATTTCCCATGACATGTTTTAGTGAATAAGATTTATGGTTTAATTACATGCTACCTGCGATTAAACAGATATTTATTTTAGAACATGTAGAATTTTACAAACCAATAGACAAACAAACAAACAAACAAACAAATAAACAACCAAACAAACAAACAAACAAACAAACAAACAAACAAACAAACGAACAAATAATCAAACGAGCGAACGAACGAACGAACAAACAAACGTTTAATCAAACAAAACGAAACAAAAAACCCTTTAATATTAAATTATTTTGACTCGTTGTTCTAGAGACAGGTTCCTTGATCCAAAGCAGTGACATTTCGTTCAGACCGTCATCTGATGTTTAATAGAGTATGCTCATGACATTTTGTTTCACAAAGTTAAAATTTGAAAGTTCATAGACGGATTTTCTCAAAGAGCAACTTCGGACTCGTCCTGTTCATTGTTCAAGGGTTTTTAAAGATTGATTACGCCCATAGACTAGGGGGGCGGATGATTCTCACAGCAAACCTCATAAATTTATTGGTGTACGTTTGGTAAACATCGACCGCAAGTTCGATCGCAAATACGATGCAGCTTACAATCCAGCCTAAAAGAAGGCCCAAGAACGCTGACTGCAAGTTTTGCATCGTGAAACACCGTGGTCTAGTTTCCTCATTATTGAGAATCCAAGATCGTCTCGCGTTAAAAAATGCAGCGGCCCTCGTTGCATCATCCCCAAGGCCACTTTCTGTGAAACTAAGGAGTTTATCGAAGATGAGACCCGAGAGAAATGAGTTTTTCGGGCAACGGAATGTCATCGCGTGGGTCAGGATACACTCCTTGACCAAATGATAGTCAATTATCTCTTGAGTATAAAACCCCGTGGCCTTGAAGTTTCCTTGAAAATCCTGGTTTAAAGTAAGAACAGACACTTCAAATGCGTCCGATTCCATAATTGACAGCATATTAGAGTGAATTTCGGACGCTTTTTTCAAGAAAGGATCAACATCTCCATAGTTTTTACCAAGATGCCACAGCTCAGAAGTATCGTTATAGCTCTTACTCGCTTTTAGCAAAACATCCAGCCAAAGCTTCTGATAGAACACGTAACTCTCGGTCAGTTTATTCCGTGCCGCATTGTTTTCTCGAAAGAGGCCGGCTGAAGTGTTTGAGTGACCTGTTTGAATGGACAAATCTGAGACCATTAGGGCTTCTAACGTGTCTATTTCTGGGTATCGCACAAGCGCTGCAAGTAGGGTTGTAAACTGGCTTTGGAAGGCTGTAACGATGACAAGGACAAAAAATGACGTGATTGTAAACAGTAACTTTCCAGTAAATACGCGTCCAAGGAGAGGTCTGCATGGACATCCAACGAAAAAAAACGAGAACAGAATGAAGGTCACAGATGAGTTTTGAAATTCTCTGAGGGATACCTCCCCGTAGAGTCGTTTGAAAAGCGTGCGTTGAGAAAAATTAAACAAACAGAACATGATGTAAAATCCCAAAACTGTCGTCAGCGTGGCTGCCCACACTTGGGGTGAAAAAGTCTTGAAGGGCAGAAGGTACGGTGGGATTAGAGCACTTCGAGGGGCAGCGAAACATTGGGAACAGGTTTGAAAGCCTGCAGAAAAGTCGAACTTTGTAAAGTCAGTTTCGTACGGCGAAATGCTGTCCTGAAAAATTAGCATATCCAAATTCGACCTGAGCGCGATCTCGTAATATTTTTCATCTGTGTCTCCATCGCAATCTTCCCCGATCAAGCAATACGCATTAACTTCTATTGGAGTTTTCAATTCCTGTGCCACATAACCAACAACCTCTGACATGAGATTTAATGATCTAACCGGCGCGTTGTTGCTGTGACGTAGCAAGTCTCGCTTTTGAACCATCCCGACAACGAATTTCTCCCCTTGTAGGGAAATGGGGGGGAAACTATTCCCGCTTCTCGTATCTATAAGAAGCATCGATCGTGCGAAAGGATCGTATTTGAAGCACACATATTCTGCGCAAATAACCGTGTGCAAGCCGCGAAAAAAGCGCCAAAAAAATCGGAAGAGAAACAGTAAACGGTTCTCATCAATATCTTCACGATCAAATGTTACGCTCTTGCCTCTCCTGCCAAATTTAGGCAGCATGAAAATAATGTAGTTGATAGAGGTCCAAATATTACTCATCATGAGGCCAGCAGTTTCCTTGAAAATAGAATCCGTGAGGTCAGTAACTCCGTTCAACTCTGCGTCACTGATGTGCAACTCGAAATCACAAGTCTTTCTCACGTCTATTTTTTCAATTTCGGCAAATTTTTCATCTTCTTCAACACAATAGCGGCCTGGTTTTTTCAGCATCGTAGCATTTTCAACATACCACCCAGAGTCTTCATCGAATTCAGAAGCTGATTGTGAAACCGAGTCTAAAATGAAACCAAGAACCTCGTCCAAACTGTTGAGATGAATGAAAATGTTTTTCGGTTGATGTCCAACGACCGTCTTTTTCAACCAGCGTTGATGAGTGATGAGGATTGTATCAATACTATTCTCGTGGAGAGTTTGGATGAAGGATTGAACTGGAAAATCGGCGTTGAGACTCAGAACGTGAAATAACTGGATCTTCGAGGACTGGCCTGTCATCTTGCACGCGTTTAAGGCAGGTGAAAGCATCCCCTCTGTTTCTTCGTCGTGATGCAGATCAAACTCGTTGGCTTTTAAACCGTTCAAAACGACCAGAACGCATTGGAATATGTTCAACTTCATCCGCGGCTTCATTTTTCATAAATTTCAAATGTCATTTTAAGTTATATCTGCCTTAAATAGTACCACTTGTTCCAAGAAAAAGAAAGTATTTTCCGAAGTGTGGGTTAGCCAAAAGGCCTGTTGAGGAAAAAATAGAGAAATATCATATCAAGGTCCTCACCGAGTTCTTCGATGACCATCAATTATTGAAGGATGTTGGAATTGATTCTCGTATTTTCATCGTAAGACTTAAAGGTGCACGAAACGGCACACATACGCCAAAAATGTATCGTCACATTTTTTTTTGCGTTTGTTAAGTTTTGCGTTTATGATTCGATTGATTTACAGGCCTCCGAGTTGAAATGAAAAAGGAGACGTTATGGGAGGATAATACAATTATATTATAGAGATATATACAATATAAAACTATAACTTACAGGTCCCTGATTCCGAGAAATGCGATTCCTTCCGTCTGAAACCAATACCCTGAAGTAAGACAAATCTTCTTATTTCTGGTGTGGATATTTCATTTAAAAAACAAATTCAGATATTTCCTGTAATTCAGAGCAATAGCATCAAAATAATTGATTATTTTTTGGCGAGGGTTCCTGTTTTCCCCGTTTGCAGTCGACAAAAGACGTAGTAAACCAAATTTGATATGCACTCTCACAACATTCTCGGCTTGTCAGGCGTGACATGTGTCGTTGATGTGACAATGTGACATCGATGAATTTTCCGCTTCCCACCAAAGTCTCCGATGTTACAATTTCCTTTTCCTTATCATATTTAAAGGAATAATAACGCACGAGGATACCTTCATTTGACCTCCATGCGGCCTCTAATAGACGCATCTATCTTTTGTAATAATGCATCGCTGTAATTAAAAACTTGGATCAGGCTTAAAAATTAAAAACAACTGGCTCACTCAGATAAAATTACATGCTGCATGCTGAATTATCACGGAAATCCAGTTGATGGTTATTTTATTTTTCTAGAAGGAAGGAATTGCTTTATTTAGTTTTTTAAACCTAACATTAATGTTCTTTTACAAAATATTCCATGTTACCTTTTTACGTCCCTAACCCTAAAATTGAGATTACACCGTGATATTCATTCCCTGAATAAAACATTTTCCATAATTTTTTTTCTCTGTATTTTTTTCCCTCTCCTGAATATGAGGATTTCTCAGCCATTATCATTTTCTGTTATGATAATGGCTCCTTCATTAGCAGGCGAAATATGTATTCGAGCTCAATACCATAACCAGGAGTCTAAAATAAATTAATTACATATTTTACTAGTCTCTTTTTTTGGGGGGGGGGGGGTAGGAGAGGAATAAATAAAGGTTGTAATGTTAATTTGGGATTTTTACTCAAATCCGCCGTGCAACTCAAAAACGCGGTAAACGCCATTTTACATTTTTTGGGAACAATGTATCATAGTAGAAAAACTTGTGTACTTTGGGATAATGTTTTTACAGCATTCTTTCGCAAATATATCAAGAACTTCACCTGAAAATTTGAGGTACATGGGTAAAACAGTTTTTATTTAATAAAGTGCTAAGCTCCAAAAAACGAGGGAAAATCTTGATGGATTTACGGCGTTTTTGCTTAGCACGGTAGATAATAATATGTTTATTTTTGATTCATATCCCTTTTCTTCCTGTAATCATAATACAGCCCTAACTTAATCTGACATAGAACTCACGAGCGTAGACTTAATTATTGCGATGAAACAGAACATCTCTTTAAAGTACGTGCTTGTAAATTCCTGAAGTAGTATCAGCCAGTTCTGTGTTTTATTCGTGAATACGCTTACAAAGTGACGAAAAATTAAGTGCCCATCTCGTACTCGTATGGGTTATCATTGATGCTTTGAAACTTGGTTTAAGCATTTCAAGAGCTAGATTTAACGCGGTTTTAGATAGCGTAAGTGCTCAACCGAGTGTCGATGATATTTTGAATGAAAACCAGAGTTAATAAGCCAGAAACAGTGTTTCAGCGATCCTTGCTCAGTTGTAATGATCATGGTTCTAAGCCCGGTTCTATCGAAAAGTCACGTGGTAATATACAAAATCAGTTATTGATAAACCTTCCTAAATTAAAATGTTACAAGCGAGGCAAATATTCTCATTCACTGCAGTATTTTTAGGATCTCTCGATGCGTTAGATCCTTGACCATAGTCGATTTGATTTAGTTGGTTTGAATTCCTGTTGTTATTTTTATGCCTTGCGAATATCCTTCCTGTGAATATGGTGGCTGATAATTGGAATGCAGAAAATGCTGATCAGGTAAATATGTATTTTATTGTAAATCTTCAAACTAGTAATAATGATTTAAGCGTAACAATAATTGATTCGATAAAGAATAGACGTCAGAAAGTTTCTGACGAAAAAGTTGAAGAGACATACATTTAGGAAGTTAGTGCTTACACACTTCATTGCCAAATTTGGCTGATTAAGCTGTGCAGAACATAGTAACTGATTAAAAAACCGAGTTTCAAGTCATAATAAAACAATTAATATTTCAAACTACTTGTAGATGAAAAACGTATAAAACTTACAAGAAACAAAGCAGGAAGGTCGAAACGTTTGCTTTGTTTCTTGTAAGTTTTATATATTTTCTCATCTACATGTAGTTTGAAATATGGATTGTTTTATTATGGCTTGTAGCTCGATTTTTTAATCAAACACTATGTTAGTGTTTACCTTGGCTACATCACTGAAGGATTACGAAGTTACAAGAGATGTAATTTGTTGTTTTCCTCTCTCGAAATAAAATGCATAAAAGATTCCATAATGTCTGACAACGGGGATTATTTATTCGCTTCTGGACCCTATCTCTGATAAACACAATTTACTTCAGGACGACAAATAATGATGCAACATCATACGGCAGAACTGCAAGAGGTGTATTTTTCAAGCGGACCAATATATTCGAGAAGATTTCTTCAAGTAATTCCTGCACATTGAACGGTGACTATATCCCAAGCAGCATTTCTTAACGGAAAAATCGCGATTTGTTGCGATTTTGTCGGCGAGAAAATCGCTAAGATCATCAAAATCTGAGCGATTATCCTCGATCTTGTTGCAATAAAATTGCGGTTTTATCGCAACAAAAATCGCAATATATGGCGATTTAATCCCGATTTTATCGACGAAAATTGATCATTGAACATTGAACAAAAAATTGCGATGCATAGCGATTTAATCGCCATAAATCGCAATTTTTTAGTCGATAATATTGCGATAGATTTCCACCGATATAATCGCGATAATCAACTGATAAAATCGCTATTTCTCGCGATCACTGCTGCTTGGGATAGGCACAAATGCGTTGGTGCTGCAAATTTGTCATTTTCAAGGCAATATTTGCTGTCAGTATACCTACGCATCAAAGCACTAGTTTTTGATGAGGGTCATGGGGCACCCTCTTTTTTCTTGGCAGCATCGAAGCTCTCGGAATTTTTGGTTCAATTCAGATTTTTCGTCGTCCTCTAAAGATGCTATTTCTTAAGTTTTTTTTTAAACATAATAATGTATTATAATATTATAATAATAATGTTCTTCGGGCATTTTTTCTAAATCACGCCTCGATTGAAGACTCCAAAACTCTGAATATTTTTGCTCAACATCATTGTACAGGGCCACTCACATACGATACAGAAGAGCGCCTTCAAACTACAGTGTAATCTTAATGCGAAATTCTGATACCACTATTCGTGCGTCAAGACAATCATTTTGCATAGCCGGCTAATTGAAGGCAAATCATTGGCCCAGGCAACTCGATGAGAATTTCAGCAATGTGATACGTGCTTTATAGGGAACAAAACCGCCGCTGGTAATAGGTATCTTCGGGAAATGACACCAGAGGGCCCTCGAGTGATAAGCATTTAGCAACTTTTCAAAACCAGCGAATTTCCGAAAATATATAAAAACACAGAACAGCTGGTCAGCTTACGTATGCTGTAGGCGGGAAACAACGAAGAGAGCGCGTTGTGCGTAATAAAGCGCGCCGGATCAAATAGACTGCATTTTGCAATTTGGAACTATAAATTCTAACCCGGTTTAAAAACGACGTATGTGCCATTAGTTTCCCTATACACATAAGTGTTTTTCCAGATGAGTCAGAATTTATAGTTCCAAATTGCAAAATGCAGTCCAAGTGAAGGAGCCAGAACGAGACACGCATTTCTGCACGTAAGCCCGAGATACGGTTTTGGGTGACTTCCCGATTTTTTCGATTATAGTCTCTTGCCGGCAGATAGACGACATCTTCAACAACACGTTTATGCTGCTAACTCAAAACTGTCAAAAATCGAGATACGCACTTCTGCACTTTCACCATCGATATCCTTGAGAGAAATTTTTATGCTACTTTACGAGGCGGACTGATGTAGGCAAACCATTACTTGAAGATTGAGGATTATAGTCTTCTGTTTAAAATAGTTTCGACTATTGAAGTTTTACACGCTGATTCGCTCCGTGAAAATGATTGTTTATTTTGAATCTCTTCAAAATTTCCGTGAGTGTAATGAATGTAAAAAATATTCTACCGTGATAAGGAAAAACGCCGTATGAACATTCGAGCGTTGCCAAATTTCCTTCGATAAAATTTTTATTTTTGGGGAATGTTATGAATATTTTTCCTTGAAATTTTCAGGAGCTTCACGTGAAATTTCGAAAAAAATTACCTGAAAAATTAGGAGGAAAAAATTCATAAGTTTACCAGGACATTCGTGTTTTATCCATTTTTAACACATTTAAAGGTTGGCCATGAACTTAAATTGTTTTTGTTAATATACTCAACGTATTGCGTGACCATTCAATACATAAGAATCAGGCATACAACACGTTGGAGTTTTTTACCATTTTATCCAACTATTCTAATTGGAGGAAATTTGGCAACGCTTGAAGATTCATACGGCGTTTTTCCTTAGCACGGTTGTATTGAGATTGTTTTAAGCGAAGGTGACTACAAGATGCGCGTCTTATTAGTCTTTTTTTCTGCATTTGAGCCTGCCAGTGTGAATGTAAAGCCTCAGTTTTAGATATATTGTGGTGGATTTTTTTATTTTTATGTATTTATTGTTCCAATTTTTTTGACCTACAGCCACTAAAGTATCCAAGATCTGTGTTTTTCATTCTTGCCACTGAATTGTGTGAGCGTTACGCGTTTTTCGGAGCACGAGGTAAATTGATTCTCACTTCTAAGTAATATTTAAGAGCCAAATACATTTTAAGATTGGACATGAGCTTAAATTGTATTTGTTTATATACTCAACGTATTGCGTGACCATTCAATACATAAGAGTCAGGCATACAAATAACAAAAGAGCCAAATACATTTCAAGATTAGACATGAGCCTAAATTGTATTTGTTTATATACTCAACGTATTGCGTGACCATCCAATACATAAGAGTCAGGCATACAAACGTCGTAGTTTTTTACCATTTCATCTAACCATTCTATTAATTATTTTCATCTTGGAGATGCTGACACAAATCAATAAACCCAATACAGTTGGGTAAAAAGTAAAAACCCAATAAATCAATAAAGTTGGAAATCATTTGCACACTTCACACTTCAGAACAATACTTAACTTTGAAGTAAAAGCTTAAGTAAAAAAAACATTTAAAACGGCTCCGGTTAATTACATTATCTTTAAATTAGTAATTCTGACATTTTTATTCCGGCAATGGAATATTTCACTACAATACATAAGCATGAATCGGATAGTTCCTGTACTAAATATAAAGTGGAATATAAAATCAAAATTGAAAAACCGAACCATTTTCAGTGAGTCTTGCAGTCGTTGGATTTTAAAACATCAGCAAAAACAAAATTATAAACAAATGAAGTAAAAAATCCGTATGACTGGGGACCAGATAAATTTTGACGGCACAAACATTCCTATATTTTACATAATTGTAAATTCACTTTAGCTGGTTAGCAATCAAGTCTAACGACGAGAGTTTTGGGGGATTTCTAACTTAAGGGTTTGGAGAGTAGAGAGGCACATTATGTCACATCAAAAAGGAGAAGGGTTTCCAGCAACTGCACCGAGAAACTTGAAAGGCAGTACTAAAGCTCTTACTATAAGCATTCTCTATTAGTATTTGCCCTCGAACATAATTTTAGGTAAGATTTGTACATCATTGTTTCAGTTATTTTGGCTCTTTACCTTCGAAACTTCCTGCATTACTCAAAAGAAGATGCCATCTCAATTTTTCATATTTTCACGTTTCTCTGCTATTTCTTGCCAATTTTCGGAGGCGTTTTGGCTGATTCTTACATTGGAAAATATCGGTGAGTAACGTCAAAATTGTATTTGGTAATTAAGCATTCTAAAAATGACAGATTATTCTTACTTTGACTTTTGAGTAAAATTCAGCCTAATAAACTTGTGGATTTGAAGCAAAAGAAGATTTTTTTTTGCAAAAAAAATACAAAAAACCATAATAGCAATAATTAGACAAAATGTTAAAGAAAATATTTGAATTTATTTTTTTTTTCATTAGGACAATTTTATACTCGTCAGTTATACACGTGGTGGGGAACATTCTCATGGCTGTTGCAGCTACTCAATGGTCTAATTACTTCAGGTAAGTTACATTAAGTTACATTAAGTTAGAGTAGGTGGACAAGTTACATTAATCCACGGTAGGTATTCTGCAGGCCCGAACAACAGACGCAGAAGATAGTAGAGTAATATAGGCCTCCTCTTAGTTCTCCCTAATTTGTAACACCATATAAAAAGAGGTGTACATTTTTCGCGTTTATAATGACAACCTGGATTCCCATATATACCTAAGGATAAGAGCGTTACGAGTGAATACTGCCAAACTTTATTGAAAAGCAATAATTCTCACATTTAAAGACTTCAATTGCAAGAGTCCTTTATACTTACCAATTTTTCGTTTTTATGATATTTATGATTAAATATGCTCGGTTCTAGATGGCCTGCCAAACAGGGCTATGCCCTAGACGCTCGTAGCAGAAGCAGAACAACAGCAACTACATGAGCAGTTCAGCACTTTGTTGTATTCCAAAATGACGTCATATTTGATTGTTCTCTATGGGAATACCGCAACGAGCTGTTTTCGTCTCTAAGAAGTTCATTTAAATAAATTATCTTTACCCTCTAACATTTTGGAAAATAATGCTGAACAATCTTCTCAAGAGAAAAAGAAAACAATGCGAATTTGAATATATTTGTCCAAAAAATTTCATGGGTTCGAGGAGAGTTTGAAGGTCCTGACCCCAAATCAAAAAAATCAAGAATGTCGTAAAAAATGACTTCTTGAGAGACAACTCAGGGACCGGGGTCTGGGGGACAAATTCGAGGCCTTTTGGACTTCCAGCGGGCTGATTCTTGAAATTGATAGACATAGACAAAACTATAGACATAGACAAGGCTATAGACAAAGAAGACATAGTTAATATGGAGTGATCCTATTGGTTCAAAAGGGTGGTTATCATAGACTAAGGGACTAATGGACTAACTGCAGTGTCTCTCGTGGGTTTCTGTTAGTTAGTTACCTCCTATCCCTGCTAAAAATGATGAGTACAAATGAGTAGAAAATCAAAGTCATATGAATAGAATTTCAACTCATATGAATAGAATTTCAACTCATATGAATATAATTTCAACTTATATGAATAGAATTCAACTCATATGAGCAGAATTTCTCTACTCACTTTTCGCCGACTCATATGACTAGAGATTCCAACTCATATGACTAGAGATTTCAACTCACATGAGTTCAGCGTTGAATCTACCATGTTCAATATCTCAGAAACTAGTCACCGCAACTAAAAAATTATAAGAATAAAATGTTCTTATTTTTCAAATTTACAACATATGTCGGTGTCTTCTGGTCAAAAACACCACTTCTGAAAAATGAAAAAAATTGAATTCATATGAGTTGAACTTTTCTACTCTTATGAGTAGAATATTCTAGTGATATGAGTAGGATTTCTACTCATATAAGTAGTAAATTCTACTCATGTGAGTCGGCGAATTCTGAATAGCCTACTCATCATTTTTAGCAGGGATGTCCATTGCAGCGACCAGCTCTCATCAATAGGATCGATTTATTATCATGTTTTATTCTTTGTCTATCACTTTGTCTATCAATTACAATAATCAGCCCGCTGCTCTGCAGCATGAGATTTAAATCATACTTCTGTATTTTTCCAGAGAATTTTCATTGTTGGGACTGTTTCTGACGGCTTTCGGGACTGGCTTGATGAAGCCATGCATGTGTGTTTTTGGAGGTGATCAGTTCGTCCTACCACAGCAGGCGAAACAGCTGGCAACCTATTTCTCTATATTCTACCTTTGTGTGACTATCGGCTCCCTATTGGCTGCAATTGCAGGTCCAATCCTTAGACAGGACGTCACGTGTCTTGGGGAATCGTCTTGCTATCCTCTTGCTTTTGCAGTCCCCGCAGCTTTCATGTTCCTTGGTCTAGGTCAGTGTAGAAAAACAAGAGATCAAGAACAGGTACTCAGATCCATTTTAAACGAGGTAAAACTATTGACGCATAAGAGAATTAAGGGTGATACAGGGTTCAATGGGTCACTAAAGCTTGTGTTTTTTATTTGATATTATGAAAGTACCAGCGGGCCGATTATTGAAATTGATAGACAAAGCAATAGATAAAGAAGACATAAGGAGTATAAAGCAACCCTATTGGTTGAAATGGGTGGTTCCTATAGACAAAGGGATAAAATGATGGACTAACTATCGGGTCTCTCGTGGGTTGTCGTCAGTTAGTCTATCACCTAGTCCTTTGTCCATTGCAGCCACCCGCTTCCACCAATAGGATCCCTCAAGATCTCTTTTGTCTCCTTTGTCTATTGCTTTGTCTATCAATTTCAATAATCACCCCGCAGGTGGGTAGACTATCTGGTGAACATCAGCGTAGTTTGGAGCCAAAATCCTACACAAGTCAGCCTGTAAGGTGAATCTACAGCGGTGCTTAGTAAGAAATTTTTTCGCGTAGGAAGCGCCACCGCTGCTGTGTTTTGATTTTTTGGTGCACGCTATTAGAGTCCGTACAGCTCCACGTGAGTCCTTGAGCTTTTATGAAAGTTAAAGGAATTTCTGTTAAAATCAAAAAGTCATAAGTTCTAGCAATAACATTCTTTTTCCTATTGACACTAAAAAAGACGTAAAAAGTAATTTCTGAAGCTCTGAAACTTGATTCCAGAAAAAAGTAGGGGTAAGCATGATGACCTTGATGCAACCAATCGTGAGTGATCGCTTTTAGCAGATGCAGATATGTCCCCCACCGTGAGCTACCTCTCTAGCACTCACAGATGTCCCATGAGAGAAACTGGGATCAAGTTAAAGCTTTTATTATTAAACTTTCAAAGCTCGAGTTTGTTCCTAAGGATTCCGTATGCTGCCAGAGCTTAAGAGTCTTAGAATTTAGAATATTTATTGTGATATTTAAATAATCACTGATTTCGGAGCTGGATTTTAGCAGAGCGACGTGGTAAATTTTTCCGGAACTACAGCTGAAGATTCACCTTAAAAGGTCTAAAGTCTCAACGGAACTTCAAATGCGCCGGAATGACGGGGAAATGTTGGAAAGTTATGTACTACGGTATTCAAATAGCTATCACTGCTATCACTCCTACAATATTGTACCGTTGGTTGTTGAAAAAATTGTATTTCAATGTGGAACTGTTGCTTGTTTAGATACCACTGATAACATGAATGAGATTTGATCCTTCTGAAGATATAATTACGACTTTTCCCCAAAAGAAACCCGTGCTTCTCATTGGTACCGGATGACACCACTCGGTTCGACTCAAAATCTGGGTGTTTTTAATTTGTGGAAAATTTGCACTCTTTGAACCGTATTTTATAGTTTCTGAGTTACTTTTTCGCGTTTTTAATGTCCGCATCATGTTCTACTCGTCATTGACATCAAGACAAAATTCGTTTATGTTTTAGTGACTCACTGGTAAATTTTGCATAAAAGTAGCAAGTAAAACTTTATGTGGTGAAGATAATAACTGTTCATACAGTAGACTGATGAAAACAAAACCCTCCGAGTAGCCCCTAAAAATAGAAAAGATGTTGCCTACTTGGACAGATAGTTTTAAAAGGTACAGAGACAGAAGCGAAAGATATCTAGCCGTTATATAGCGCTTACAAGAGAGTCGCCTTCGATTGCTGCATAGGCAACAAAACCTACATAGAAGCGCGAATAGTTAGTCTACTCGTAAAATGTGCATCCATCTCGTTCCAAAGACTTGGATTGAACCGATAAATAATGTCGTGAACCTAATTAAAACGATTATCCATTCGAAGTTTGCCTTCAATTTCGCTGCATAGGCAAACAATCTATTAGGGAGGACGAATTTGTATCTATGTTCGAATAACACAAATTTACCTCGCTCTAAAGCTTTGATTGAATACGGCTGTAGGATTTTCATCTGGTAGCAACTTCTGAGAAAATTGCATTTAGATAAATTAGTTTGCAAATCATCTGAGCCCCTAACTATTGACCTAAAATTTAGGGAGGATTATTTGTATTTAAATTGCCAACTTAAGCAATTTATGGACAATTTTTCTTCTCTTTTTCTGGATAAATATTTTGATTACATTTCACGCAATGGGGAATTTCTGATCTCAATCAGTCACTTCTCCATGCCACATTTCTATCCAATAAGACTTTTCCCGTTACGTTTTGCGAACATATTTTCAGTGTATTCAAAGTGATTTAGTTCTTGTAACCAAGTTTTATGTGACAGTGTTGGCCTTTCTTCAGGTTGTATTCTAAACTATGCGAAACTGCAATATGACAAGTATCTTCTTGCGTTCATTCCAATTCTTTATAGTTTGGTTAGTTAATTCCACATCGATTTAATTTTTTTCCCTGAGGCAATTTATTCTGATGAACTAGTTGTTTTTATTATTGTTGTTGTTGTTGTTGTTGTTGTTGTTTGTTTGTTATTTATTGTTTTCAATAGGAAGCAAGTACATCGGATGTTATATCAGAAATATTGAGGTGACAATTACTCTGGAATAGATTAGACGTGGCCATTAAAATAAGAATATATAGACAGAATTACTGCTTGTCTAAGAAAACAAGAGAGCTTGTACCCTTTCTGGTCTCAACTTTCTACTTAGATCAATAAAAGAAATCATCAGCCGCTGGGAGAATCTCTCCATAATCTAACTCGTCTTGCTGTCATGTTCATGCCACAGCATGCTACAAATTAGCTTCAACCTCGAATTCGTTTAATTCATACGTGTCATCGGGAAAAATTATTGTTTCAGTGTTGATAATATGCGGGAAACCTTGGTATAAACTACAAAAACCTGAAGGGAACATTTTAGCTGACTCTTTCAAGTGTATTCTAGTGAGTATGAATTTTCCATAATTTTCATGTAAAAAAAATCCAGAGGAAAAAATTAAGCAATGTTAGACGTAGTCACTATCACTCCTTTGTAATTCATCCAATTGTTAGAGCCATATTGATGGCGGTCCTCCCAAACCTACAAAATTTGGACTAGAAGCACGAAATTTTTGCTGTGGATGGCAGACTTTGTCCTCCTTTTATGGCATGGTAGTTCCTGTGCAGAAAATTAGACCTAAATTGGTTTCCGAACTCGAATGGGGTTGTTGCTTGTGTGAGGAATTTGCGATTTGACCATTGATTCCTGTGAAGAAGCTCGCGAGAAACACGATGGTCCCACTGGTGTTCTCTGAAATCAACTCCCAAGCTCAAAAAAAGCTCTCAAGTTGAGGCCAAAATGGAGGGGATATGCCACGCTATACCGAGAGTCCACTTCTACATCAAAACACACTCTCCATGCAAAGATAGGGAGCAAATACATTGACAGGGTTGCCGTGTTTTCAGTTTTGGAGCCCCCAAATAAAGTGGCAGCCCTGTCAATGTATTTGCTCCCTATTTTTGCATGGAGAGGTTGTCTTGATGTAGATGTGGACTCTCAGGATAGCGCGGGATATTCCCTCCATTTTGGCCTCAACTTGAGAGCTTTTTTTGAGCTTGGGAGTTGATTTCAGAGAAAACCAGTGGCACCATCGTGTTTCTCGCGAACTTTTACGTATAAATCAACAGTCAAATCGCACATTCCTCACACATGCAACACCTCCATTCTAGAATCTGGCCAACAAATAGACCGTCTCTCCAATTTTCGTTCGTGTATGGACTTTATCAAATAACTGCCTTATATAAATTTATTCAACGTCATGTTTTAATCGCTCTAGTGCGCTTTGTGGAGGAAGATGTCCCCGAGACGTGCATTAGATGAACCCGCGCATTGGTTGGAATACGCCCAGGACAAGTTCCATCCGCAACTCTTGAAAGATGTGCGAGAAGTTCTCGGGGTGCTCCCTATGTTTCTTCCGGTTCCTTTGTTCTTCGCTCTTTTTGATCAACAGGTGATATTTGCAACGGGTTCATTGAGATTGACTTGTTTTTTAATAGGGTGGCTTCATTTTTTACATAATTTTTTACGAAAAAAGAATGCTTTAAATCTCGTTTTCTTAGTTTCAGCTGGTTGCTTCTGGTGTAGCTCAGTGTAACGCACTGGAAAAAAAACACATTGGATCTAGAGTCCAGACTCTTGAAAACATTGACAAGAAAAAATACTCCTGATTCAATCAGAATTAAGCTTAAATCAAAAGGAAATCCGCTCAAAGTAAGAGGCTTGGTTCTTAATTTAAGCTTAAATCTGATTGAATCAAGAGTATTTTTTCTTGTCGATGTTTTTAAGAGTCTGGACTCTAGATCCAATGTGTTTTTTTCCAATGCGAAAATATTTAAATGAAATTTCGATTTATTGCAATATGTTTACATCGTTTGGTCAATAAATGCCGATTTTGAGCAAATTACAAAACGACCTCCACAAGTCAGCAAGATAAGCGATACGCAATGCACTGAAAATTCGTAACTTATCTCAATTGTATTGCAATAAATTTCAATAAAAAGTGTTCCTTCTATCAGCAGATAGGCAACATGCAACACTCCGATGAAATATCAATAATTTTACGATGTAACTGCAATTTATTGCAAACTGTCCTACTTGGATGAATATGGTTCTTTTTTACGAAACTCAAAACGAGGTATAGTTTTTAATAGGGGAAATACCTTGCTGAACTAATACTTTTGACAGCTAATTTTACATCACCAACAATATGTTTTCATTCACCGTAGGGGTCCACTTGGGTATTCCAAGCTTCACAAATGGACGGTGTTGTTTTCAACTGGTTTACAATTAAACCGGACCAGATCGAAGTGCTGAATCCGTTATTTACGGTGTTACTTATTCCAGTATTTGGACTCTTCCTAAATCCTATACTGGAAAAAATCGGCATCAAAAGGCCGTTGCAGTATATAACGATTGGAGCGTCATTTTGTGCCGCTGCATTTGTCATGTCAGCCTATCTTGAGTACAAACTGGAGGTAAGTCAGGTCTAATTATATAATTTGATGACCGATTTTATGAGGAATTTACACGATTAAACATTAGATCGTCAAATTTTAAATGGATATATTTGTAATAGAACCGTAATTAAAATGTCAAGGAATTATCATGAATTTTGAATGTGTTTAGGATTTCTGATCCGAACTTTTCTGAAAGTCATCTACTAAATCTTGATGAATATACATACATTAACAACACCGCTCTTCAGATATACTACAATAGGATTTTAAACAGCCAGATGGAGTGATATTCACTATTAAGAGATAGGTTCAACCTCTGATTTGGATGAATTCCTACGCCTTGTTTGTATCAAAATAAATAACGAAGCTCGTTCATCTAATTATTTAATAACTGTGAGAATAGAATACATCTCAGGAATATATTACCCTAAACAACTAAGACATTAATCATTTTTTAAGAAGCATGAAAAATATGCGCTATAGATTTTGTCATACGCGTTCCTATCATAGGCGGATCCCAAGACGTCGAACGGGGTGGATGGGGGCGTTGAGGGATTACCCCAGCAAATTTCCGAAATTTTAAAGCATCTAACACATATATTTATAGTTTGAGTCAATTTTTTCATGAATATGTACCAAATATAAGCGTCCTTTCTCCTTCTCTCCCTCATTTCTTCTTTTTTTCTGTCTTTCCTTTTTATTCCTCTTTTTTCGGGCGAACTAGGAGGGCGTACGTCCCATACGCCCCCCACCCCCAGATCTGCCTATGGTTCCTACGACAACATAAAAGTTCGCATTACTACCAGTCGGCACTCGATGGATCGATTCAGAGAGGTCGACCATGAATTTTCTTACCAAAACTGCAAATTTCGATGTTTAATTTGTCACATTTTAAATTTTGAGGGGTACCGAGGAAAGTAATGGAACCACTTTTAAAATCTCAAAGTTTTGATTTAACGGAGTTGAAAACTGTTAAAGTTTTCAAATTTTGTCCGACCTCCCCAATGGACTGAATCCACTGTGCGGAAGCCAGAACGATCTTAAAAATGGTATAATAATACGTATATGTGCCAACATAATTATTGAGAAATGAAAGAAGATCATCCACGGTCCATTATACTTTCAGCCCTCTTATGCAAAAATGCCTGCTTCGGGACTAGGGCAGCTAAGGATTTTCAACGGGTTACCGTGTCAAGTTGATCTGGAACCCCCTATAGATGGAAGGAACCTCCTCTCACCCAATGGTGAACTACAGTGGACTGACATTGAGGTGACTGGATTTCGATCATTGGACGAAACCCTTGTGTTGAAAACAGAGCTACCCTGTAGCAACACAACTGTGCCTGTGAATTGGACGGGAGAGCTCCTCGTTTTTGAAGGGCAGGTAAGAGAATACTCCGTTACCTTCCGGGCAAAGTATCACGAGCGCCATGCGACGTTTAAAAATGTCCGCCGCCATTTTATTTTTTCACAGAGAAATTTTTCGACGACGCTGTCCAAAAATTTCACCGAATTTTATCGGCAGCACAAAGAAAATTCAGGGAAATTTTTGGACAGATTCAACCAAAAATTTCTCTGTAAAAAAATAAAATGGCGGCGGAAATTTTGAAACTATGCATGGCGTTTGTGATACTTTGGCCGGAAGGTGACGACTTGATGTATAGAAGGTACCATGTGTGCATTGAGTGGCAGTTAGTGTGGTATAGGCGTATGCGAAAAATGTCCAAGGAGAGGTTGCCCGATCAAGTTTTGGTACAGGCCTGTGAGAAGGCGACGGGGACGTCCCTTGGTGGCATGGCGTTGACGAAGAGATGTTGCGTTATTAGTTGTTCGATTACCTCCGGTAAGATAGGAATATGTGGCGTTTGGATGTCGCAGATCGCCAGAGTGTGTTGTAGGAGCGACTTTTATGTATTTATGGTTGGTTGGTAGATACGTTTATTTAAAGGCTTTTTCAACATCTGGGTCATTAACACCTCAAAGGAGAGATCAACATGGTGAAATACAGAATTTAAAACAATTAAAAAGTAGGGATCACAAAAGATGTATAATTAGTTGGTAGATACATTTATTCAATGGTGCTTTTAACATCTAGGTCTATATATATGTGTAACATCAAGGTAAGGAATGGTGGCAGGGTGTTGGCGAAGAGATGTTGCGGTGCCAGTTACCCGAGAACCTCTGAGAAGATACACCTATATGTGGCGTTTGGATGTCGCAGAGCGCCAGAGTGTTTTTTAAGGAGCGACATTAAGTGAGTTATTAAGTGAGCGACTTTAAGCGACACTGTGTGAGGGTGTGTTTATGTGTAGGTAAGGTAACATCAGAACCTAATGAAATATTTAAAACTCACTCACGAATAAGAAAAATAAAAGATCCTGCTCATGATTGTTGTGTTGACAGACGAATATGGTAGGATCAACGAATTCATTGGTAAAGTCTTATAACTTTGTAGTTAGCTCTTCTAGAAAAATGGTTAAAATAACCATAATTATCATTAAACTCCGTCGGGAATTTCAGCGTTATCATTCATTATCCTGTGCTGTTGAGTCATTTTCCCTTAATGAATTAGTCCTTCCTTGATACTTAATTTTGCTATTTTTTTTTTCATACATAGTCTGATACTCAATGCATACTAAATTTATTGGTCTCTTTTTGAAATATTTCGATAGGGGGTGTATATAAATCATGTTATTTTGTAATTGTTTTGAAAATTGATTAATAGATATAGAACTGTGTTCAGCTTATGAGAGACTGTCAATTCTATTCTATTTGCGGTGTTTCCCAAGATCAAGAGCAACATCCATCGGAAATCTAATCCGACCAAAAAAGTTCTCCGATGAATACCAAAGTGCTGAGGACTAAACCGATGATCAGTATGATAAACGCAATGCTCACGTCAACCATACTAAAAGGTCTAGCGGGCTCATTATCATAAACTTCTTCATACCGTTGGAAGTGGTTGTTTAAATCTCCTATAATCCCCTCGAAAACTTTCTTTGAAATTCCAGATTCTTGAATTCGCGCGGCGACGGATTTAATCGCAGCACCGTACACTGAGTTAGACAATAAACGCATGTCATATGGATATGTCATGAGATGCTCTTTTACGATGTGCAAGTCGACGTACACCTCATCCATGGTAGTTGGGTCCATGATGGCTATCAGATCCTTTTGCCTGTGCAGAGAAGATAGAAACAATATGAAGGCATCATTGCAAAGGATCCCTCGCAGAGCATTCAGTAAGTCATGCGCGGACTGCTCGGAAATGTTAACCCCCAATGCACTACCATATTTAACATCAGATTCGTTGTTCGAGCTAAACTCCAGAAAAAGTGAATTTGCCACTCTCTCTGTCTCATAATCCTGCCAAGTGTGTATCGTACGCTCTTTCTCTCTCATCCTTTCGAACTTCGGATCGTCGAAGAAAAGATATTTCTGAGATATCCCTCTGGGAGACTGAAACAGCAGATCGGACTCCATAACCTCTTCGATCGTATTCAAAGGCGTGTAGCGTAATTTTATGCTTAGATTGTTAATTGTTACGCTCAGGAAGAGCGTCGCGAGAACCATGAATGAAAACGACAGAGTCATGAATAGAATCTTTCCTGTCGAGAAGTCAGTAAGTACCCGAGATTGGCCTATGCAAAGGATGTAAGAGTATACCGCCAACACACTCGATATGTTCTCCGATGGGTGCGGGTTTTCCTCTGAAGATTTTAGAGTGATACACAATCGTCGGTAGACCTCGTGTGTGAGAATGCCAAGTAAAATCGAGCCGAAAATTGAAAACCACACGGTTTTCGTGAAAGATTTCGCGGGTATCATGTAGGCAGGCATCAGACCCCGCTCGGGCACAAGAAAAACAACAGATCCAGGTTCGGAAATCTGGACGACGTCGAATTGGCTGAAATCCTCGTCCGATAACCCGCCCTCGTAGACCATCAAATCCACATCTTGTTCAATGGCCAACTCGAAAAGGCCTTGTGTAGAGTTGAAGTTGAAATGAGAAACGACTACACTACCAATTCTGTATGTTTTTGACGCGTTTAAATGGTCGGCGGCCGTATCCAAAACGAATGTAGCCATCTGCGTCCACGATTTCAGATCAAAATTGTATTCAAATAAACCATCGTAGTCATACAAAGCAACTAAAATTCGAGTACCCTGCAAATTCGAGATCGTGAAGTCGAAGTACGTGCTAGTCTCCGTCACGTACGCGTTGATGACGTCACGGAATGGATCGTAGCTGAAACACTGGAAACCGATACAGGCCACTGTCTTGTGGCCTCGGAAGAAGCGCCAAATGAATTTGAACGTAAGCAGCAAATGACACTTCCCAACATCGCCATTCGCAGAGAGGTTTGTACCGTGCGGCCCGGCCAAGCCATTGTCACGCACGATGAAGATGAGGTGGTTCGCTGCGTTCCAGACCGGATGGCGGAACAGTCCGCGAGTTTGCTCTAAAGTTGATTTCGGCAAGCTCGAGCCTAAAATTAAGTCTTCCTCTCGGAGGTTTACGAAATGATCACAAGTTTTGTTCGGTTTTCCGTAACGCACGCTTCGGTGCTTTTCATGGTATTCGATGCAAACGGTCTCTATCACAGAGTCATCAATGGACAAGTCTTTACTCTCTATGGTGTGATCAATTCGCGTATTTTCCGAGACGGAGCCCAAAATAAGGCTTAAAATATCCTCACAGTCGCTGAGCATTACCAAGGTGGTCTTCGTGCCTCCAGTAAGATGCCCGATCGTTGTTGATATATTTCTCTCGTGGAGCAAGCGAATTAACTGCGTTGGTGAGCGCTTCGCGTCGAGGTTAGAGATATGAACGCTGGATGATTCGGAGATTTGTAGAGTATTTTGAACAATCTTCAGATAAAAGTGGTCTAGATCGATCTCTCTTTGAACTGACGGGTAGTTGCGGGACGGAACCACGCAGAGGGACAGCACCGAAGTGATCGCACAGCAATGAATAAAATCCATGGTACGAAAATGTTCGGTCGGGTCCTCAAAATCCAGATCAAAAGTATGATTTTACAGTTACGATTTCTCTGATTCTCATAGCCGGATGACTTCGCTTGTGAATGACCGCCCTTCTTTCTGCTGCGGTTTATTACTTCTGGTGCTAAGTTTATTTTTAACGGTATATTCAGAGCAACAACAAACTTTGCCTGAAAAAATGTTTATGGCAATTTTTTTGGAGGAGGTAAAGAGTGACAAAATGCATGCCCCTTTACAGAATCAGTTCTGCTCTTTCGTTCTCCTTGCTGCATGGTACAGGCATTTTTAAAAAAGAAATAAAAAAAATAATAAACAAATTGAAATTTATAAATTTTTTCTTCCTGAGTGTGTAGAATCGGAGGAAAATAATTATTCAGAATGTTACGTGTCACATCCTGGTGGATTGAGTGGACTAGGATATTTTTCCCCCAAAAACGATCACACATAAAAAAAGTAACGATGGGCTCAAATTGCTTATCTTATATCTAATAAAAATCACCTTTGATAAAGGACACCACATTCTAACTACACCATGTTTAATCCACTACTTCTAACGAGAAAAACGGCCGTTAAATTCAAAATTAGAAAGATAAGAGGAGAAAAGAGGAGAAGAGAAGAAAAGAGTGAACAGAGAAATTAACCAGTATCACTGAATAATTAATCATGAGGAAGTATGTAAACTTGTAAAGACCGCAAATGTTTAGTTATTCATGGTTGGTTGTGTCATATCAAAATGTGTACCATGCAAACTCGTGTGTTTGCTCAAGTTTTCACTGCAGTCTATGAAAAAATCAAATCGGGTCAGGGTAACTATACCTGCACCCGTGTTGCATCTATAAAATTGAAGGCGCGGTGGTGCAAAACGTGAACTCTTGACGCTATGCTCTTTCCTGCCAATGAGGTGTCGCTCGTTTTCGGGAGCAAAGTTAAAATAACGAGGCGCGAAAATGGACGTATTTCTGTCAAATGGAACTATGTACATTATGACGTGAGCCCTGTTATGCATATATTCTTATGGGTCTCAGGGCTCATGCCTTGATGCACATAGTTCCGTTTGACAGAAATACGTCCAAATGTCTCTCCTGTCTTTGTCTCCTTGTCTACAGATAAGGAAAACACAACATATCGACGGTGTAGCAATCACATAACTCGGTGTGCAACGTCGCAGACTTCCTGTCATACTTTATTTTATAAACGGAAAACTACTCAACGGCAATCTTTTAAAACTGCCGTGATTTTTCTTCTCTGTGCGAAGAAAATTTTGCAAAAACTTCAAGGAATGATGTCAATTTGTTCTCTTTTAAGAAAATAACTCAGACACCGCAAACGAGTTGTGTGATTGCCGACGTACACCGTCGATATGGAAATAGTGCAAAGGAAAGGACGCGCGTTGAAGACGGCGCAGAGATACAACTATTCGTGCTCGGTGGATGTCCGTGTTGCGTCTAAAAAATTGAAGGCGTTATGGCGCAATGCTCCGCCCTATGCTGCTAATGAGGTGTCACTTAGATTTGAAAGGTAAAAAACGAAACCCGAATACGTCTCTCATATCTTCAGCTGTGTTGACATTAGATAGTTTTCTTTCTTTTTTAAAATTTGACGTTTGATTCTACTTCTACGGTTTATTTTTAGACCTTTATCTAAAGCTCGCACACGGGGAGAAAATGTGACCGAAATTTTGTGTTAATATGGGAAGTGAAACACAGAATAACACAAGCTTTTGGCAACATTTTTTTTGTGTGTGTTGGTTCTCTCTGTGTCAAATGGACCAAAATTTGCGACCTCGTTAAAAAAAGGCGCCTGCGCTAGGTTTGAACCTGGTTTGCATCGGTGGTAGTCCAATTCTCTAGACACTCGCAAGTCTCAATCTCTATGGTTGGTTGGTAGATACGTTTATTTGGTGCTCATGAGGAGGGAAAAAAGAGTACATTAGTTACGCAAGAATACTGTCCTCATGCCTGTCTCAGAGTACCCTACGGTTTGGGTCGAGTTAACGCAAAATTGTGCTGAGTAACCAAGTCCTTCGGGTTGATCTGACTCACGAAAAAGTAACATAAAGTAACACAGAGTAACACTAAACGCGGAAATGTTTAACTGTGTGTGTGTCTACCCCCATACAACACGGAGGCAAGTTTTTTTTAAGCAAGCCTCTCGCGTCAATTTGACGTGGCTTGGGCATCCAATGATAAAATAATTTACCACCTCAGGCGAGGTTACGAACACTGTAGGACACAAATGTCTCCAAAATGTTCTAACTTACGCGTGTAAGTATTTTTATTTCTACTGGAATAGAAATAATCATCGAGAAAGCACTGCATAAAAATGTCCCTTTATTCCTACTTCATAGTATGCTTTACATATTTCGATGATGTATGGCATTTGTCATCATTCAATGTTGCCGAGGTATTAAAATGTCATGTATATCAAACATTCTCCAAGTGATACAAATTTCCTCTGATGTAGTTCCATTTGTTTATGATATTATAACGCAATTGAAGGAGGGTAAAAAATATTTAGGTGTTTTATCATTAATTTTTCAGAGTACGTCATATGTGATCACTGTCACGGATGAAGTTGCTGATATTGTAAGACTCCCAGGTTTTGACGATGTTGCCAAGTCTCTAAACAACGTGCCCAAACTCAGGTGATTTTGACTCAGAACAAGTAGTTGAACACATTCGTCTGAGCCATTTTAAGTAGCGAATAGTCCTTTCGATTACTTCATGTCGTGGCAATAACTGTCAAATTGAAATGTACACTCCTCTATCAAATGAAAAATAATGTGTATTTTTGAAAACAGCATTCTTCTACTAATCTCCTTGAGAAGATAAATGATGTGTTCTTTTATAAAACATATGTATCTAAGGTTGTTTTCATTGCACAAAATAGCAACCAGAAGGAATTTTTAATGTTGCAAATACTCACTAAATACGTTATTAAGTTTTCCCGTGACAGGATCTACGTTTTAAATGTTCCATTGTTCTGTCGATTACAGGGACACCTATGACCCATAGATCCATTTTTCATACTTGCCAAAGTATTTTGATTTTAATCTATCTTCTCGTATTCATTATCGCTGTTGGAAATTAGCATTCATTTCCGTGAGTAATTTCAAGCATGTAAAAAATGAGAACAACAAAATAGCTTATACGCCTTTACTGATATTTTCAGGGTAACGCATAACCTTGACGGTCATCTTTTCTTGAAGAATCAGTATGGAAATGAGTTCAATTTCCCGTTGAGGAAGACTGATCTTGTTACAAGCTTATGCGAGATTGACCCTGGCAAGTAAGTGTTGGTAAAAAATCAGGAGAGAATAAAAGGTATATTAAACTGCTCAATATGGTATACTATTCGGTCGTATTAGCCCTGCTGGACTAACATTGGCTTTAATTGGCCATATTTGGTCATTTTTGGCCAATTGTAGGCCATTTTTTATCCGTTACGCCTGAACCTTCTGCTCGTTTACGAACATATCCACAAATCTATTTTTGAGGAAAAACAATACCAATTTGAGTCCACCATGTTTTGAGCACAACAATGCCACATTATGATACAACTTTACATTCTCTCCTATCACCAATACTAACTAATGCATAGCTTTCACCATATTCTTTAAGACACTGGAAACAGTGCTCTGTCGAAAGCTGAAAATCTGATTTTACGATCTAACTCCAGAATAATCGCTCCACTGAAAGTTTTTTATCCGTGGACTCAGTACACATTGACGGTCACACTTAAATTCATTTTCCTCTCCTCATTCGATCCGCACCACTACATTGTAATGGAAGTAAAATTGGTTTCCTTCAAAACGTCGGTTATGCAACTCATACTACGTATATGGTGTATAAATCGCATGCTCATTCTTTTGAAGGAAATTTACGTGGCATCAAAAACTGACTGCAGCACATTGCACGGAGTGCAAGGAGAACTTTTCTCTGTTACGGTGTCTCAGAATTTCCGCTGACGTTTCATCCATTGTAATAAAAGCAAATGAATGTCATTTGCTGTAATTTTTCTAAATACTCTTTGTAATTCAAAGTATTTCTGCTAAAAAGAACTAAATTTTACGCAAATCCAATGCACAGTTCCTTTTAGCATAAATAAATTCAATATTCTGAGCGAAAAATTTCAGAAAATGTACTCAATAATTTCATCACTAATCATTACAATAAATGGGGACATTACAATAAATTTTCCAAGATTCAAAATGCCAATTCCAGAAAATCTAGACCAAGCATTTTAATCACAGTTTTCAACACATAAATTTTCAGATATGAAGCCAAGTATGAAAATAAAATTGTGTTTCCTGAGCTCCTAATTGAGACTGGAGGAGTTTATACATTCGTTTTGCAAGAGATTGACTCCAAACTTGTAAGTTTTTTTCTCAATTTACTTATTATTATTATTTTTTCAAAATGAAATTACAACGCATTCATTTGATGAATTTTGGTGCCAAACTATCCGAAATGATGTCACTTCAACTGCTGCATTGAGGATTTTTACGATCACTCTAACACAAAAAAGGAGAAAAATGTCGAACAGAATCTGAGTTATTACAGCTTGCAATTTTCAATTTACAAAAATGCAGTCTTGAGTTAAAGGTACTCTAATTTTAATACCGCAAGTTGCAGCTCAAAATTTCAAGATTTCGGAAGATTTCATTTTTCGGACACTTTTTGAGGGGGAAAAATGATTCCTATGCCTATCTATCTAATTTTAAATGATAAAAAAATGAAAACTAGGGGAGCGAGAAAGTAGAAGGTGCTCGTGCCTCTAAAAATCACTTTTAAGCGCTCAGCCCACAGGTATCACTTTTTAATTTCAACCTATCTCTAGAATTCTAGGGCACTAGTGGCAATGCGTTCAAACGACGCATCAGCTCAATAACAAGATGGCGGAGAGTGACCAAACATATTTAGAATCAATTAATTTTCTATGTGACTTCTTCAATGCTTCTGATTGCAAAGCACCGAGGACGATAATCGTTCTTCTATAATATGTTTTTTTAGCGGTAGTGTAGTTTTCTCAAAATTGATAGTTGAAATTATGGTGAGCAAGTTCTTTTATCTCATCAGTGCTCATCTTCCTCGGGGAACTTAAGAACGCGCATACATATAGAAAACAGACGAGCGCCTCTCTAATACGAGGATATTAGTGCTTTTCCGCGTCTGCTCTTAAATTACATGGAATTTCCATTCGCTTAATCCTATCGAGTTTTTTCGAAGCAAACGCTTCAACTAAGCTTCATGTATTTTGTAATTTCATTTACTACTCGGTGTGAGGCTCATTCGCTCTTTCCGTAGACGCAAATTAGAACCTACATTGCGCACTGGAATGACTGCACGCTGCGCTGTTCTGGAACAATAGGCGTCTGCTGACGTCATAGTAGAACCGCTATGGGCGCCTTGGAAGCTGCACGGCTGAAAGGCGGCGCACAGTGGATGAGTCAATCAGAGAGATCGGACATGAATTTTTTTAATAAAACTGCAAATCTTAATGTTTATTTCGTCACATTTTAAATTTCAAGGGGTGATTAGAGAAGAAAATTTCGCGAAAAAACCAATGGAACCACTTTTAGAACCTCAAAGTTTTGTATAAACAGAGTCATAAGCGTTTAAAGTCTCCAAATTTTGTCTGACCTCTCCTGTTGACTCGATCCACTGTGCGGCAGTGAGAGATGTTTAACGTAAGGGCTGACCCATAAACCGTGGTCTGATGAGGGTCTTTTACGCCCGAGGTTTGCTGTACTTATTTGCACAAAGAAAAGGAGACTTTATATATAATAGTATAAATGCCGAAGAGATGAAGAATACATTTTTTGCCACTACCATTGGGTTAAATCTGGCTTTGCAAAACGATTAATTAGGGGGGGGGGGGGTTCTTTAAATGCTCTTAAAGCTCTTCGTATTAAAAAACAGCATGTAAACAATTCAAAATTAAAGACAAAATTAGAGCACCAAAAATCGAATTAAATTTGGAACTTTGCGTACAGTTTAATCACATCAGTATTAACATGATTGTAATGTATTCGTGCACTTTGGACAGGAATACGCTATTAGTTCGATCTCATTCGTTGAATTTTCATTTTTTTTCACTTTGCACTACAGATAGGCAGCCTGCATATAGTTACTCCTCCAGCAGCGCTACACATCCTGTGGGCAATACCCCAAGCAGTCGTCATCGCAATGGCTGAGATATTGTTTGTCATCTCCTACATATCATTCGCTTTCACTCAGGTGTGTGTTATTAATATGTATGCACTAGACTAATAGGGAACACTTGAACCGAGTTCATCAGAAAGGAACCGTTCTACATTCAGTTGAAACTGAGGATAAGACCTTTGAAGTTTTAAACCTGCATAAAGCTCGTTGTAGAAAATAAATTTTAACCCCTCTTTTCCCGACTGATTTCTGTTTTTCGACTTTCAGTTTTTGGCAGGAGATACGACAAGTAGAACTGGAAAACACTCTTAACTCAATTTTGTCGAAAATGTGGGTTGGTTCCTTTCTGATAAACTCGGTCCAGTTGACGTATGTATGAATGTAGGATACTCATTCAGGTTTTTTGTCGGATGTTACATGAGATTACTTTTTAATTTTTGCAGGCTCCTGAAAGGATGAAATCCATAATGACTTCAATTTTCCAAATGACGATCTCCTTTGGTGGTATGATTGTAGTCTTTGTGACGAAAACTAGGTTCTTCCACAGACAGGCAAGTTTATTACTAAAATTTTACGGAATAAAAATATTCATAGATGCATGACGCTCATTACAAAAAAATTCAGACTCCTTAGACTTCAACACCTACATTCAAAATCTTAGTTTTAAAGGAAAGAAAACCGAAGTCCTTTTTTAATGTTGCAAAACATTCAGCTTACCTACTAGGTGGATGATGAGCCTTGGGAGACAATATGAGCCAAACAAATTTCCCAAACTTCGGTTTTTTTTGCAAAACGAAACTCCCAATATGCTGTTCACTGAGAAGAAGCTATGGCTTATGAACCAATTAGTGGTTCATACAGAACATCATTAATAGTTGTATGAACTAATGATTATCGGTCTGTGAACCAAACTGTGGTGGCTCGTGCCATAGTATGGTATATACATAATATACCATAACCAAGGTATACTATTACGATCGAGGGTCCATGTCAATCTTCTATTGACCATGCGCTCATATAATTTACATAAGGTAGCAGAGGTAAGGGAGATAGGCCTGTAACTTGTGGGTTTGGTTCTGTCCTTACCTGGTTTAGAAATCGGGAGAATGGTTGATATATGTTGCCTTCACCACTATTAGTGGTGTTCCATATGAACCACTGATTGGTTTATAAACCAAAGATTTTTCTCCGTAATGATCGTCCATCAAGAAGGTAGGTCAATAGTCTAATATCAGATTTTCAAAATTAAAAGCTTCCACCATTGTCAAGAAGGAGGATCTCTTGTCTCTGGTTTCACGCATGCAATCAAATTTTTTTTCTGCTATTTAATGGCTTTGTGTTTAAGCACCTGCAGCCAACTTTAATCAAAATTTTATCTCCGCGAAACAAACCTGCGTTGACCGAAATATGTAATTTGAAAAATTGTGTCAAATGTTACAGACCTTCCAATTCTTGTTCTACGCTGGACTCATGTTTTTGGATATCGTTCTCCTTCTTATACTATCTGCTCGATACAAGTACAGAGAGACCGGAAACAATGCGCCGTCACAAAGTGATGTGTCACCGGAAATCAACGATAGACGAGTAGCCCGTGTAATTGCAAATGACGAAAGCGGAAGCATGCCAAAGGTACAACGAACTCAAAATCATGAGGACGATTTGCGGGGAGGAGGGGGCTTCCAAGACAGAGAAGCACCAGCGGAGGGAACCAGTGTTGAAGACACCGGAAATGTTGCATCTGAAACCGGAAACGTCACTTCTGAAACCGGAAACGGCGAAAGTGGGTCGGTTGAACTGCAAACCGGAAATACAACGGCGGCAATATGCTCAGGAGAGGACTTCCAAGATAGAAAAGAACCTAAAGATGGGGGCAACATAAAATTCTTATTACAAGGACAAATTACAAACGAATTGAGAGGTCATTGCTGACGCTTTGAGGCTTCAGAATTGAAGGCCGCAGTTTTTTTATGTGGCGAGGCTTAAATGGTCGATTATTGATAAATTCTCATTTAAAGCTGTGGTAAAGAATCGATTATTAAGGTTTTCGTTGCGAACTTCCGGTTTATCGATCATTCTCGTTAGATTTAAATGGCAGATCAATCGATAAATCGCAAAGCATGCCACGTCGCTGGTTGTATTTCGGTGCAAATCACCGATTACCTTCCAGTTAGCTCGAGATTAGATTCTCTTTAAGAGAAAAAAAATGTACCTGTCGAAGTGAAGTTAGCGGCGAGAAATAAAAACATTAAAGTATGAGGAAAGATGTGATAAGGGTGCAAAGAACACATCAGTAGTTATATCCTCTAATGTCAGTTCTTATTTTGAAAATGAATTAGATACAATTTTGGAGAGGGGTGTATCCGGGAAGGCCAGATCAAGTCGAGGCAGGATTTATAAGTTGCAATTTTAAGATGAAAGTACGCCATGTATCGATATTAAAAGGGTAATTTTTGAATTTTTGAGGCTGATCCAAAGTTTGAAAGAATTCTCAATAAACAAATGATTCAAGTTTCGTATACGATGTGTTACTCTTTGCTTTTATTTTCTTCTCCGGAATTTGTACTTATCAGTTTTTGAGGAAAAAATAGAAGTAAGTGACCGTAAAATTTTGATTTCCTAACAATATTTGTTTTTATCTGTTTGTATTGAAGGCAATATAAGTAAGTCGTATTCCTCAAAAATCACGCAATTGCCCGAGCTATTTTTTTTTTTTTTTTGGACGTGATGCAACTTCATCTTCATTTGGGAAAACAATGGCTCCTTTTGAAACAATCATATGAATAAAACGAGCTGAAACCACTCAAAAATCCGTGATTAAAATCAAGATCTAAGTTTATTTCAGCTAGGAGAATCCTGACACACGGATTTTAAACTTAGTCTTGAAAGAAATTTTTCCCAATAACTTGTGTTCCGCTCATAAAGGTCATTAGCATCACGTGCCGATTGCTCAATCACTTTATCACTTTATCGACAACCGCTTCTTATTATCTCTTCGCAGCATTTCCCATAAGTGGTCACCACTTGACATTTATACATTTATTTAGGGAGCGTCGAAGATCTTGTCAATCATGTTCACCGGTTCGCAATAAGATGTTCAAGCTTAGGCGTAACTTAACTCTTTATCGATTTTTCATCATTGCAAAGCTTCTCTCTTTCTATTTATTTACATTATTTTTCTTCCTCCTCCATCCTTCTCTTCCAACGAGAACCTCAATTATTTTTTAGCTAATTTCTCTCTCATTAAATTTACCTCATTCCCTCTTCCTTGGACCCTCTTTCATGGGTCTTTTTCTACCTCTATCAGCAGTAGAGAGAAGTCTCCTTCTCCTCTCAGAGTCCCTTTACGTTGACGATTGACTCTTATCGGAGTTCACTTACTTTAGTGTTTAGTTTCTTTATTAAAGCACGTAGATGTGCTTTTGACACGGGGGGCTTTATCGTGTGGCTGTGATTTCTGCACATCAGTATGAATGCCAAGTATGCGCAAGTGGAGACAAAGTCTGAGGTATTATTAATTATCTTTTGATGGATATACTTATTTTATGTCTTGAAATTGATATTGCAAACTTTTCCGGAGGTAATTTTTAAAATTTGAAGAGATTATTAGGTCAAATAATACTATGTACAACAGAACATAGCCATTTATATATTTGTTTGTGACTTTTTAACATCATTGTTAAGCGCGCACTGGAGGCAAAAAGTATGAGGAATTAGTATGTAGCTTTCAATTAGTCTTCTAAATTTTTGTGCCAAGATTTTTCTTGCAAACTGCCCTAGGCATGTTCCTCTAAAGTCCATGAAATCATTAGGCTGAAAGTCGTACCTATGTGAATTCTCGAGTAGCAGGATTCAGCTTTGATCCCTTCCACTGGACTATATTTTTGCTTTCATAAGGGATTGTATTTTGCTGTTTTTGGCTAATGTACCTACAGTCATCACATATCTTTTTATGGAATTTCATGGAACACGCGCAGTAATTTGTAAAATGAGCAGAAATTACTACTCCCTTTTTTAAAAATGTGGTCCAACTGCAGGTATGTCAGGTTGCGGCGCTAGATTTGTACTCCATCGAGACTTGAAGAAAGTAAGAGGGGGAAAGGAATATTTAATTTTTCAAAAGGATTTTTTTTTTTTGATTACGTGCTTTTGTTGAGTTAAAAGTTTTAAGAAGAGAACCATCTTTTTCGTCAATATAAATATGAGCATTCATATGGACATATCGACGGTGAAACTACCAAACCACGTATCTCGTTTGCGGTGTTTAAAAATCTAAGCTCACATTATATTTTTTTTGAGGTAGACCAAATCAATATCATTCCTTGAAATTTTCACGGAATTTTCTCCGCACAAAGAGGAAAAATCACAGAATTTTTCAAGACTGGATGTTAAGTAGTTTTTCATTTAAAAAATAAAGTATGACAGGAAGTCTGCGACGTCGCAAACCGAGATACGTGGTTTGGTAGTTTCACCGTCGATATGTGGTTTCATCTTAGAGACAGCTTCTTTTAGGGGTACTCCTTGCCCTTACCTTATTTTTGGACAAACGTTGTCAATTATCAAATGGAATAAGAGCTTTGTTACCTGTCATGCCGTTTCCTAATAAAAAGGAGTTTTTAATCTTTGAAATCTTTAATGTTAAACCGTTTCCTACATTTTAAACTTCTGGTATAAAATATTGCCAAAATTCTCGCATCTTCTCTTAGACGCTCTTTTTGTTTTTCATTTTTTAACAAGATTCTGATCTTTTTTTTTATTTTGTCCCATTATCGTTACCTAATCATCAGATAATCCCACTGGAAGCTGATCCAATTACATTCAACCACCCGTAAGTCAAAAAAATATTTGAGGGACAAATTTGTTTTAAAATAAAAAAAATAGTAAATGCTTGCACCGCTTCCATTTTGCATATGAATACAATGAGAGCCGTATTTTTTTGTCGCGATTTTAGGCGTCACCTCTTGGCTCAAGGAGGACATTGTTTTATTAATGTTTCCGAGGTAAAACCTTCGTTTGTTAAAAGGAAATTATGGCCTCTGTAAAACACCTTATTTTTAAGCGTCCCAAAGTTCAGTAGCAAAATGAATTTGCACACGGAAAGAAATTAAATGTTGATTTAGCATTTATACTGTTAAAAATATGTCCGACAAGTTTCAAATGCTGATTTTACAATACAAAAATGCTAACATAACATTTTAATTTGTACGTTTTGCAGTGGGCGTAGTTACGTTAGCATTTGTTACGTTTTGCAGTGGGCGTAGTTACGTTAGCATTTGTTAAACAAATGCTAACGTAACTACGCCCACTGCAAAACGTACAAATTACAATGTTATGTTATCATTTTTGTATTGTAAAATCAGCATTTGAAACTTGTCGGACATATTTTTAACAGTATAAATGCTAAATCAACATTTAATTTTTTTCCGTGTAGTCATTGAGGTAAGTCGCATTTCGAGCAGGAAAACGAGAATTAAAATCACACCGAACACAACTTTTGAGTCGGTGTTTTGGATGTGGAGAAATAAATCAATGCATCACTCAGTTCACACGTGCGCTCGCCACTCAAACTTAGTCGGAATTTTCCGAGTGAATCAGTCGTTTTTAAAAGGGAACAAGTCTATCGTTGCATGAGCCTTAGCTTCCATAAAAGAACATGCTAAACAAGGCTCATCGAGGGAATGAACCTGGTCCCTTATGAAAACAACTGATTCAAGTGTTTTAAATTTGAGTGCCCCTCACCGCCTGGTTCCTCGCGCGATGCGTATCCAAAAATGTCTGCTCGTTACCGCTCAGCATCTCCACCCGATAGAACGCATTTATGCTAAAAGGAACTATGTGCATAGCGTTTGCGTGCAACATAGTTCCTTTTAGCATAAATATGTACGATACATTCAGTAAACTGAGCAAAAAATCGCAGAGGATATACACTGAAAAAAAAATCTTGGTGTATTTACTAAGAAAAGGGTAAAATTACCGAGAATTCAGGGTTCTGTTTGGTCCCAATTTTTTCTTGGTAAAATTACCATTTATGGAATTGGTAATTTGACCGAGAAATCTCGGTAAAATTATTGCACTTTCTCGGCAATTTTACTGGACCTTGGTAAAAACGCCAATATTTTCTATCGACTGTGGTAGAATTACCGAGATAAAATGGCAAAGTAACCGGGAATTGATTACCAATAAAAGTGGTATTCTTACCTGAAAAACAAACAGTAAAAATGGCGGTTTTTAGGTAAGCCTACCAATCTGTCTTGGTAAAATTACCAATAATTGGTAAAAAAGTGAGATGGTAAGGTACCAACGGACCTTGGTAAAAACGCCGAGAATTTTTTTTCAGTGTATGCTAAAAGGAACTATGTGCATAGGGTTTTGTGTGGAACATAGTTCCTTTTAGCATAAATATGTACGATACATTGAGTAAACTGAGCAAAAAATCGCAGAGGATATGAACTATGAACGAAACTATGTACATTATGCGAGCCTCGTTGGATAAAGTACACCGAACGTAAAACTGGCAACGCCGCAATGAGCCTACAATGAACCTAATATGGACTGCATTTTGCAATTTGGAGCTATAAATTCTGGCTCATCTGAAAAAACGCTTATGTGCATAGGAAAACTAATGGAACAAACGTTGTTTTTAAACCGGGCCAGAATTATAGTTCCAAATTGCAAAATGCAGTCCATATGTGTCAGTGAACGTAAATAAGAAGACAATTTGGCCTAGTTGTTAGCGCGTCTGACCCTAGGTCAATACTGCCGTGCTATGGAAAAACGCCGTATGAACATTCGAGAGTTGCCAAACTTCCCTAAAATAAATGACAATTTTTGAGCACAGTCGTGAATATTTTCTTTTGAAATTTTCAGATAACTTAGATCTAATTACGGAGAAAATTCCCTGAAAAATTGAACGGAAGATATTCATGAATTTTCCTAAAAATTCGAATTTAATAAAAGGAAATTTGGCAACTGACGGAGGTTCATACGGCGTTTTTCCTTAGCACGGTAGAATAGGTCCCGGGATCGAATCCCGTTAGCGGCGATAAATTTTCACGGAACGGACCGCAGAGACAGATTCTGCTTGACCTTAATCCGTGAAAATTTGGAAAGCCTGGAGCATGAATGCTCCTATTCCTATGATATCTAAGGACAATTAATCTACCCTATGGATGTCTTTAAGAAGAGGAAAACAAATTAAAACTAAAGCATTGCCAGGAAAGGATGGACACCATACAGAGATGTATAAAAATGAAGATACAGATTTAATACAAATAAGTGTATTACAATACTTCAAATCATCTTAAATGTGTTACTTCCATCAAAAATTGCTTCGTTATGAAGTGTCATCATGTATACTGAGATATACCATTTGGGATGCAAGCCATCGTTATATTTTCATTTAAATTATTTACCAAATCCTCTTTTGTTTGCATTTTGGCAGAAGCAGCTCAGCTATCCAAAATCAGTATTCTTCATCATCGGGAATGAATTTTGTGAAAGGTATTCAGCCTATGCTTTAGGAGGTAAGTTATCAAAAACTCTCATAAAGACGCTATAATTTTCGTTGCGTAAGTGAGGACCACAAATTGAGTTTTTAGCTCAACGGAATAATGATGTATAGTAGTAATTTTAACTATATTTTATAAAACTGAAGTAAGAAAACTAATTACTCTCAAAGTGAATAATGACATATCATTTTCATTTAATCACATTTTCAAAGAGCGGAAACGAGTAATCTTTCAATGCTTATATTTGACCCTAGTTTGATATCATATATCACAACACTCCAAACGCAAAGTTAGTTGCAGCAGAGACTGTAGTTTTCGATTCATTTTTCTGTAAAGTTTGAAGCAATAACAATATTTTCCCCCTTTTCGTATCTGTAAGTGTTGGTTACCATCTATACTTGACATTTATGACTAATTGAGTTATCTCTTTTTTTTACAGCTATTTTGGTACTGTACCTTCGAAATGCTTTACACTACACAGAAGATGAGGCAAGGCTCATTTTCCACACCCTCCTCTTTTTATGCTACTTCTTCCCGATCTTCGGCGCTATCTTGGCAGATTCGTACATCGGCAAATTCAAGTAAGCTAGACCCTGACTGATGTAATGGACCTCTTTACAAGGTACGAGTTCAAGCATTCTGATACATGTATCATTTCAAAATTTCATGTAAAGCACGATTTGTACAGTTAAATTACTGAAATCAACTCCTTATTAGGATATTAAGGGATTTATTCAGTATTGGTTACAAAAAATTTGAAATTCCCGCTCACGTGAAAAACCGGGATCTAATTTAAGGTGATTCGATGGACGCCATATTTTGTGTCAGAACGGCGTGGATATATCGCATCAATTGGTTCCATTTTTTCAGCTACCTACTCGTAATTTTTCTCCAAATTTGAGATCGCAATTCTGTTGTCAGGAGACTAAAGCACTCACATACCAATTTTAACAAAGAAATTCAACGTAATAAAGGCGTGGTTTTTTAAGAGAGAAAATATCGCATTCGAGTGCAGTTTCGATATCAGTATCGTATGCGATATTTTTCGCATTCGAGTGCAGTTTCGATATCAGTATCGTATGCGATATTTTTCCTCTAAGAAAACCACGCCTTTGTTACGTTGAATTTCTTTGTTAAAATTGGTAAATGAGTGCTTTAGTCTCCTGACAACAGATATTTGCGATCTCAAATTAGGAAAAATGACGAACAGCTGAAAAAATGGAACCAATTGATGCGATATATCGCATGCCGTCCTGACACAAAATATGGCGTCCATCGAATCACCTTAATCAAATTGCGCACCAAAATGGTTTAGGCGGGTTGCAATTATCAGTGTTCCTTCTCCGCCCTGCGTTTTCCGAAGTATAAACAACTCGCAATAGCTGACACTGAGCCGAAGTGCCGTTTTTTAGGTTGCCTAATCCTCATCCTGCAAAGACTGTTACGGTGACGTTTGAGTGTACCTACAGTTTGACTGAAAGTAGATTACGGTTTTTTTATGAGCGAAAAATTTGAATTCATGTATCCAAAAATTTAATATCCATGTTAAGAGTTACATCTAGTAATTTTTGCTGTAAACATTGTGTTCTACGTGGAATTTTGAAGAGGAAATATGTATCATAATGCTTAAATGCGCACCTTGTCCAGGAGTCCATTCACCGCACTTCGTTTTTGAAGATAAAATACTTTAGAGTAAATATGTAATTATGAAAAAGCTGAAGAACTGTGAGCGGAGGCGGATCCAGCAATTTGGCAACACTGGATTTCCTCCATTTAAATTCATGCTAAATAATCGATTCTCGGCGGAGCAATGGCCCTTCCAAGAATCGATACATTTCCATAGGTTTTAAATGGAGGAAATCCGGTGTTGCCAAATTGCTGGATCCGCCAATGACTGTGAGTCACTCTAATGTCAATCAGTTTAAACTGAAACTATATTGATCAAAGTGTGAATAAGTCTGATGTAGGTATACATACACAACGCTATCTGATCTCACTTCGAAGTTCAACATTCATCCAAGTTCAGAGTGACGGGAACCTCGCATCATCAGGCTGATATCAGGGTGATACCTGTCATGAAGAAGTCTGCTTTTTGGACCCAGCCACGGAGAAAAAAGAAATAGGGGTTGGGTCCCAACTTGGACATTTTCAATCAATTGTAGTAGTGCCCCAATAAATTAGGATCTAACCGAAATGCTGCAGCACTACCCAAACTTGAGTTGCAGTACTACCGAAATCAATTGGAAATGTCAATAAGTACTTTCCAATAAAATGGGGTGGTGCCACAATTTTGAGGGATTACTTAACCCTTAACGCTATCAGACGGTAACATACATTTAAGCTCATATATGCCCGTACTAGAGCTAAAATAAAACACAGGACTGCTTCCTCGAGCCGTTGAAATCCTAAAGTAATTTCTTCACCTCAAGCAAGTAGTTGTATCGAGTAATCGTGGAACTAAGAGGCGGGTTTTAGTTTATTGGGTTGACAAGGAAGATTTATAAATTTGTTGTCATTCTGACATAAAGAAGTAACGACACTAGCGATTGACCTTGTGGTCCATATAAATCAATGGTTTCTTTGGCTCCTTTCAAGTGTAGTTAAAGTGGCCTGGAGCGACTTGGAGAGAAATGATGACGAGGACTTGAGATGAAAAGGAGAAGTCCTCGGCGCGGCGATCGATCGGCATTTAACACATATTAGCGCCTACAAGACTGCACGAATACTTCACGCATTGCATCAAACACAGTGCGGTCACTGCGGTCAGCGTGAAATGGATAGCGCCTGCAAGAATGGATGAATACTTCACGCATTGCGTCAAACACAATGCGTTCAGCAGCGGTCGGCGTGAAAATCATAGTACCTACAAGACTGTCGGAATGCTTCACGCATTGCGCCGAGCACGGTGCGGTCTGCGCGGCGCGGCGGAAGTCAAAATCATTTAACCACATTCATGTTTGTTCTTTCATAATTTTTTTGTTCATTTCTTATGAATGGAAGGCCTTGTCCACAAAGAGATAGGTTTACGAAACTTAAATTTCGTTTTTGAAATTTTGCTAGTAGTGTTGACAGGGTTTTCCCAAAAAATGTGACCAACACGAGTAAACGCCTCTTGTGCTCCCCTCCCCCGCTGGCACGTTCACTTGATGGTTTTCATTGATGTTTCAAAATAAAAGAGAAGGAGGCGGCAAGATACAGGCGGCCCATGGGCGGCAAGTAGGTAAATCCGGCCCTGTGCTCCACGTCACAAGACCTTTCATCACAGAATGAAAAACATTATCATGAAAGATCAAGAATATCTCAGTTTTTACTAATAAATTGGATTTCATTTCCGTTCTTTAACCTATATAGCCACCGAAATGCCTCAAAACTTGTGCTTAAGGCAACAGTGGTACCCGACCTCTTTAAAACCCTCAAAATATTTTTGTGAGGTAGGCAGCCTTGAAATTTAATTATAACGTGAGTCTCTGCTAAACAAACTCAGATCACCACGTGTGATTTTCCAAGTGAGTTTCAAAGCTAGACTGTAGGATGAGTACCTACTCAAAAAAGTAAGCTCAAATAAACATACACTTGAAGAAATTTCAATGGCATGGAACCATTGGTGTTTTTAATAGTGCGGAGATTCATTCGGACGTATTTATGTTGGAGGAAACCAGAGACAGAAGGGAAAGAAGAGGTGTGCTCGTTAGTTGACGACTATAATATTTAAGGATGATTATGGAGCTTCAGTATGAGCCCTGCCAACAGTGCTCTTGTCATATGCCCACGGCTCACGAGTTAGCGTCTTTTAGCGCTTAGTTCCTTTTGATTAAATGTCAATTCTTCTATCTCCATTTTCCCAAAAGCCATCACGCCCACGTTCACATTGTTTCTAAAAGCGTTTACGAGCACGGCCATTTCTCCCACCCATCCCTACTTCCTTTAAAGTTGTCGTCAGCCAAGTTGACGGTTGTTAACTTTCGGTTTGCAAGCGCCAACGACGAATTTGGGCCTCTGAACAAAGCGGCGTTCGCTACTATCCACCTTGAAAACATCAGTCCCATGATCGTATCGTCCAAAAACTACTTATTAGTTACGATTTGCGATTTTTTTGTGGTTGTGATTTCTGAGTGGCTAAAAATTAAAGTGTTACAAGGTTTGAAAGTATTCAAAAACTTATCTAAGCTTGTGTTCTTGCTTCTGAGAGTCAGATGTTTTCACGTGGATAGTAGTGACGCCAAAACGCCTGCAAACCGAAAGTAAACAACCGTCAACTTAGCTGACGACACCTCTAGCATGAATACATCCATTTGAAAGTTTAGGATATAAATATATCATACCAGCTACCAGTATTCTAAAACGTAGATTATCTAATGGAATTAAATTTCACAAAGAGGATAATCAACGTTCTTTTAAAGTTTAAACTGTACCTCCGATATCAATCACAAAATTTTTTACAAAAGTGTAGGTATTGCACAGCTATTGGCAGAATATTATCAAATAAATAACTTATACAAATTTGCCGTTCTTACATTTGAAGGACGCATTTGGCTGGCTAAGTGTTAAAGACCTGGTAGATGATGTATCAAACGAGCTAAAAGCTTTTTGGATTTTTCCTCGTTTGATACATCACTTACCATGTCTTTTCTGTTTCTTTTAACGAAGTATGAGGAAATTGAAGAGGCTAGTCGATGTAATATGAAGAATGGCGTATCTGTCTTTTTTGCACTCACAACTATCGATGCTAAACTGAAATTTTCCATCAATTTTTAAAGTTTACTTAATGTTTGAAAAGATAATTATTTCACACGTACGGTTGACAGAGGACGCTCTCTAATTATATCTCAGATCGTTTTAATTGTTTCTGGCGTCATCGTATTAGTTTTTTATTTGCTCACCCGCGAGTATTTACTCGCTAGCGAACAGATAAAGTAAAAAATGTCGAGGACCAATTGTCCGTATCACGCTACGCGAACTGAGCGTTTTCCATGAGAAATGGGCCAAGGGTCAATGTTCCCAAGCGGTGGAAACCCCGATTTTTGAGACAACCACGAAAATAAAAAGTTTAAAATGAGGCTGAAGCGTGTGCACGCTGATTTTTGTGATTTTTAAGAGATCAGCAGATATTTGATTAAGATGGTACAGTACAATGATGTATGGTGTTAACACTGTTATTTGTTTATAAACAACTCGAGGGCTACGTCCCCTGTTCAACTCGCGGTAAACCCCCCCCCCCTTCCTCCTCCCAACACTTCGCGTCTCAAGCGTTATGCGTTACTCTTATGCTTTTAAAAAATAGAGTAATATTGATTTTAAACGTTCTACCTCATGCTATAATAATTAATAATACAATAGTAATAGAAACTTCAAATAGAAAATAAAAAATAAAAATTACGTCTTACTCAAATATGTTCGGATCAGAATATTTGGTTTTTTTTTTCGATCATGGGCTTACCGCGTGGTAGTGTAAGATGAGACAGATGAGGCTATCCGGTATTATTTCCTCTGAATCATTATCGTCGGGCCATTAAAAGTTAAATTTCAACCACGATGGGAGTATCGAATACCTCGAAATATTCTGGCATTCCTGGCTACTCCGCACCATCTTCAATTTCTCAGAACGTGCTATCGAATCATCATTCGATGAATAGACTACCCTTTTCCTGATCGATCGATTTAAAATTAAAGTTTTGTTTTATTAATTTTCCTTCTTCTTCGTCGGACATGAGCAAATCGTAGGGCTGTCTCAGATTTTTTGGATTAGGGGGCGGGAATCATTTTCTGAAAGTTGGTGGAACTGCGGGCCGATAATTGAAATTGATAGACAAAGCTATAGACAAAGACGACAAAAGGGATTTGGAGGGATCCTATTGGTGGAAGCAGGTGGTGGCAATGGATATAGGAGGTAGGTAATGGACTAACTAACTGCAACCCACCAAAGACCCGACGGTTAGTCCATTATTCTCTTCCCTAGTCTATAAGAACCAACCATGTCAACCAATAAGATCGCTCCGTACTCCCTATGTCTTCTTTGTGTATCGCTTTCTCCATCAATTGCAATAATCGCCCCGCTAGATGTGTGAACTTATCCCTAGATGATTACTACATCCCTTGAGATGCATCGGCAACGAAAAAAATTTCACATCCAAGAATTAAAATTATTCCTCTTCACACTATTATGAAAGGTACGTCAACGACGAAACCACCAAACCACGTATCTCGTTTGCGGTGTAAAAGTCTCCGTTTCCATTTTATTTTTTAAAGAAGGAGGAATCGAAATCATTTTTTGAAGTTTTTTCAGAATTTGCTGCACACGGAGAAGAAAAATCACGGAAGTTTTTAAGAGTGGACATTCAGCAGTTCTCTATGAAGAATTTGAAGTGCGATAGGAAGTCTGCAACGTCGCAAACCGAAATACGTGGCTTGGTGATTTCACCATCGACATGTGTGTGCTATCGTACATTTTCTAAGAACCTATTTTGTTTCTAGGAGACTCATGAATCACTAAAAGAGAAAAATTGATTTCAGGACACTACTTTACATGTCAGCGGTTCATGGAGTGGGTAACATAACTATTGCGTTGGCGGCGACTGAATGGTTATTCAATCCTAGGTGCGTATTCCGTCCTAAATATTGATCAATAATGCAGAAAAATAATTAATCATAGTTAAAATGATGATAAAACACGGCTAAAAAGCAAGAAAAGTACATTTAAATGAAAACTGAAAAAGCTAAAATTGGAAAGTCAAATTTCCTTTACTTAATTTATTCTACACTGAAAAAAAAGTAGCTTGGATCAAGCATGATGATTCTTGAATTTGCCGCCAATAATTTTTTTTTTTCTTGCTTTAAGCTGACTTTTTCTTGATACAAGAAAAATAGTGCTTGGGTTAAGCAAGAAAGTAGCTTATAATAACCAGAAAAATTCTTGATTTAAGAAGAAATACTTCTTGGCGGCAAATTTAAGATTCTTTTTTTTCCAGTGTACGCTCAAACTTCCCTCACTTAATTTATTCTATAAATAAATTGAGTAAGGAAAATTTGAGTTTTTAATTTTAGCGATTTTAGTCTTAATTAATCATTTTTATTCATTCAAAAGTATATTTAAAAGTAAAATTTGTCACGTAAAATTTATTTTACAGTTTTAAAAATTTTGATCAAGTTTAAAGAAATAAGATTACTTTCTGCCCTCTCGAAGTATTTAATTGAAAAAAGTGTCCTTTGAAAATGATCCTCTGTTTGACACAGTGCCAGGCCACCCCTCCGTCACCACTGTTACCCTCTGATACACCATTGCTTTCAATTCCTCTCCGGAGGCGGATCCAGACACTTCAATGGACCACTAGACAAGGTACGAATTTCAGCATTCTGATACATGTTTCTCAACCAAAATTTCACGTAGAACACGATACGCACAACGAAAATTACCAAAATCAACTCCTGACGAAGATATTTAATGATTCTTGATGCGTGAATTCAAACCACCCGCTCATGAAAACTCAATGCTCTACGTGATTCACATCGCGCGCTAAATGTTTATCATGACAGTCTCTGCGATGTAAAAATCTTCAACTTCAATCTTGACACTTTGGCTCATCTATAGCAAATTACCAATAGTTTGAACAACACATGGTGGAAAATGAACATTGCTCGATTGAGAAGCTTGCTGAAACCGTTGTAGTGCGCGATTTGACTCACGTAGAGCTTTGAGTTTCTTGTGAGCGGGCAGTTCAAATTCCTCGTAATCAGTGCGAAATAAAAACGTTAATATCTTCGTTAGAAGTTGATTTCGGTAATTTTCGTAGTGTGAATCGTGTTCTACGTGAAATTCTGGTTAAGAAACATGTATCAGATTGCTTAAATTCGTACCTTGTCTAGTGGTCCATTGGACGTATTTCTGCCAAACGGAACTATGTGCATTAAGACGTGAGCCCTGATATGCATACATTCTTAAGGGTCTCAGGGCTCATGTCCTAATGAACATAGTTCCGTTTGGCAGAAATACGTCCAATTGGAGGGGCGGAAAGGATGTCCGGGGGGCTCCTCTCAGAAATTTTAAACACCATTCTCTCTCACACCGTTGCGATCACTTTCACTTTTCCTTTTTTGCAGAGTAATATGCCTGACGGGGTTGTTTCTGCTGGCTGTCGGGGTTGGCGGGATCAAACCATGCGTGGCCACGTTCGGGGGCGATCAATTCGTGATGCCGCAGCAAGCGCAGGAATTGAAGCGATTCTTCTCGATATTTTATTTCACCAACAATGTCGGCGGCCTCATTGCGGCGCTCACCAGCCCCATCTTGCGGCAGGACGTCAAATGTTTCGGCCAGTCAACCTGCTACCCCCTCGCATTTGGCATTCCGGCCTTCCTTATGGTCATCGCTCTTGGTAACAAAAATCACTTATTCATAACCATTGAATCACATTTGCGTGGGGTTAAAACGTAAAGGAAGATATTTTTTTTCAAAATGATTGTTGATTTGGACACATCATAGCATATTTTGAGAAAATATAACCTTGACGTTACTCAAATTTGAAAAATAATAGACATCTCATTGATGACAGCGCAGAGATACAACTATTCGCGTTTAATGGATGTCCGTGTTCTGGAAAATTGAAGGCGCGAGGCGTGAACTTGAAATGCCCCGCTCTTCCTGCGCTGCCAATGAGGTGTATCTTAGATTCGGAAGAAATGTTAAGAGAGAGGCCCGAATACGTCTCTCTGATCTACGGCTGGATTGTTCACGTAGACCTTGAGGCATGAGGCATATTACAAATGGAAATGGAGACAAATGGAAAAAAGCAAAATGTCAAATTGGAGCAGGGAAAGTACGCGTGTTGATGACGGCGCAGAGATACAACTATTCGTGCTTGATGGATGTCCGTGTTGCATCTGCAAAACTGAAGGCGAGATGGCGCGAGAAGTGAACTCGCACTGCTCCGCTTTATGCTGTCGATGAGGGGTATTTCAGAATTAGGAGAAAAGTTAAAAACGAGACCCGAATACGTCTCTCCCATCTTCAGCTGTGGTGACGGTAGATTTTTTTCCTATTTTTTCAATTTGACGTCTGATTCTTTTTTTAGGACGTATTTGTAAAAGCCAAAAAACAAGACCCGACTACGTCTGCCCCGTTTTTCAATTAGGTTGGAATCAGTTTTTTTCCTTATTTTTAGATTTGACGTCTGATTCTTGTTTTAGATCGTATTTGTTGTACTTCATCTAAATTTCGTATGTATCGGCCACCACACGAGAGATAGCAAGGCGGGAGACTATTTATAGGAAGAGTCTCCGACTGCGAAAACCTTGAGAGGATCAGATTTTTTTTTTTTTAAATGTCACTTTCAATAACAGGAATTAATGAAAATTGTCAATTTTTTCAGTGTTATTCATTTGCGGGAAGCCGTGGTACAAAGTGCGCAAACCCGAGGGAAACATCCTCGCGGATTCTTTGAAATGCATTTTCGTGAGTAATTTTTTCCGGTTAGTTTTAGACATTTTGAAAACAATATGGAGTGATTAGTGAGTCCAGCTGATTGAAAGGTTCAATCAAAATCACATCAAACAATCGATTTCAAAACCTTGCGAAAAATAAAAGTCACAGTGCCTGCACGCATTCTCCCCTCTCTTTGAAAATAAAATAACGACGGAAAACATGAAACGTTGAAATCGACTTACGTATCTCTCAACTTTTATCATCGAAAAGTCTTAAGATAGAAATACTGAGCTGCCAACCGAAAAAGCAATTCATATGAGAAATATTAAACGTCATATTCCATTTTAACCTGCAGGAAAATGAATATTGTTATTTAAGAGATAGTATTTAGACGACCTGGGGGCAGATTATTGTAATTGATAGACAAAGAAGACATAGAGGGCATGTAGCGATCCTATTTGGTGAAATGTGTGGCTCTCATAGACTAAAGGAGAAAATGACTGACTAGCTGTCGGGTTACTCGTGAGTTGCCGTTAGTTAGTCTATTACCATTAGCATACCATGGTATTTACCATTATTCATATTTAGCCTTTGTCCATTGCAACCACCCGCTTCCACCAATATGTTCCCTCCATGCCCCTTTTGTCATCTTTGTCTATAGCTTTGTCTATCAATTTCAATAATCGGCTCGCTGGCCTGATCCAAGATTTTCACGTCTAATCAGCTGGATTCAATTCGAAAACAGAGGTTTTTCACTGCAAAAAACAATATTACGTAAATGGAAGGATTTTATCTAGTAAATTTTTTCTCTCACAGGAAAGAACGAAGGGGGGGGGGGACGGGGAAAAAGGCTATAGATATAATCTTTCAAAATGCAACTCAGTTTATTTATTCATGGATGTTACAGTGCGCTTTGAGGAAGAAATTGTCCGCGAAAGACGACGACGGCAAAAAACCGTCTCATTGGCTCGAGTACGCTGAGGGCGAATTTAACCAACAGCTGATTAAGGACGTGAAGGAGGCACTTGGAGTGATCGTCATGTATGTTCCGGTGGTAATATACATGGCCCTTGCCGACCAACAAGTAGGTCATTGTAATTACATGCCAATGTAGGTCATTCGACACTTATTTACTCCTTTTTTCTCTCGGGATTTCAATTCCTTGATAAGTTCTCAGAAAGTTACGAGGCAAAACAACCAGAGAGAATATAGTCAGATTTGGCGGATCCAGCAAATTGGCAACATTATTTTCTCCATTTAAACATATGGAAATGTATCGATACTTGGAGGGGCCAGGTGCTGTAACAAGAATCGATTATCTAATATAGGTTTAAACGAAGGAATCCGGTGTTGCCAAATTGTTGGATCTGCCTCTGATTCTCCTAATTAACTGTACTCGATTTTTCTCACGGAAAGTAAAAACAGGAGAAGAGGATGAAGAAAAAGAAAACCCAGTGCATGTTATTATTTTATTCAATTTTATTGATTTATTTCACATTTTCATCTAAAAAGCATAAAGACGAATAAGAGACGAATGTGATGAAGTTGTCAGATATTTATATTTACTTTTTGAGTGCTGGAAATGACCGATTCTTGCTTCATTATAGTGCGTGTTGCATATTCAAAAAATTAAGGCGCTTGGATTTTTTTTGCTTGCAGTAACACGGATCTAAGTTGTTAGCTCAACGTTCATTATTTTATGATGTGAGCGAACAATCCAGTTATCTTATAATAATATAATTTGAAAAACACAAAAGTTAGCGTAGTATTTTTGAGAGAAACAGCACCCGTACGTGTCTTATTTTTGGTGGTTTTTCAGGGCTCCAGCTGGATTTTTCAGGCATCTCAAATGGATGGTGTCGTATTCAACTGGTTCACTATCAAACCGGATCAGTTGGGTGTTTTGAACCCCCTCCTCTGCCTCATTTTCATTCCACTCTATGAAACCATGCTGTATCCTCTCTTAAAAAAAGTAGGCATAAAAAGGCCGCTGCAATACATCACCATCGGAGCAGCCTTGTGCGGTGTTGCATTTGTCATTGCAGCCATCGTAGAATACAAATTGGAGGTAATATAATTTCTTATCATAAAAAGGACCGTTTTCAGGGAAGAAAACCGACTTTTTTTTTTTAAATAAAATGTAGTACTGCCCCTTACGGGGCATTAATTATATAGATGTTAACTTGAGCTTAAAGCTAATCTTAAAACTAATATTATAAGATTTTGTTTTTAGAAAACCGACTTATCTCACGATTTCTTTTCAGTGAAGATTTCCAAAAGTTGACCACACTGCACATCGCGACGGGGTTAAAATTTTAGCTTCCGAAAAATCGGACTGAAAACAGGTGACAGACACTGAAGTTTGATGTAGGAGAGCGAAATGAAAAGTGAATTTTAAGAGACCGAAAGGAAGATGTAAATTTAAATTTAGACAAGGTAGGATTACAAAAGAGTCAAACTTTCAGGGAGGTGCCATAAGGGCAAGAGTGGCACCTACGTACAAGTACGGGTCAGATGATAAAGGACCATGAGAAAGGGGCAACACTAGCTTTTATAGACTTGATGACGTCACGAGTGGCGAGACAGCAAGTTTATACGCTATTGGCTGGCTATACTCAGTGGAGATATCAGTTGTAAGTCTAGTCATTAGTTTTATAGGTGATGGCTAGAAGATAGGAGTGGAAAAGAGGAATGTGGATGAAATCCAGCTATCCCTAATGACTAGATTGAATTTGAATGAATAATTTAGGATTTTAAGAAGAAGAAAGAAGGGTATCTTTGCGGTACTACGGTACACGCGACGATAATCTTCGTTTTTACTTGCTTTGATTTATGCTGTACTTGACCGAGTCCGTTTACTTTGTTATCAGTGTCGGTCGTGCAATAATGCAAATCGACGTCTCATTTTTATTTATTTTTTTCCCAGGTTGAAAATGAAATTGCAATCCATTTCAAAACGTCCCGGATTATTCATTTTTATTTTAATTTTTTTTACTTATCCTCTGCTTTTTTGCAGCCTTTCCCCAATCAGGTTGTTATTTTATAGTCTGTTTCTTGGATCGCATTCAACAAAAAGGAACCAGCGCAATTTCAGTATTGTTAAAATGTTGCTTCTTCATAATTATTTAAAAAGTCTCCCGGAGTAACAAATGGTTTTGGCTCCCTACCAAAAAATTGTTAATTTTAAAAGGAAAATAATTGTGGAATAACTATCAATATTTTACACTTACTAAGTATTCTTAAACCCTGGTAAAAATTGGCAGTAGAACCTACTAGGGGCTTATGGGGCTGCTTCGCAGCCCCTTATTTTTCCTGTACACTTTTCACTTTCACATGTTTTTTTTTTTTTTTTTTATTTATTTTCATTTAATTTTCTGTTTTGTCTTTGAATCGGGTCTAATTATTTTTTTGAGAGAATAAATATAACAAATGTTTTCAAAAATTGTAATTTTATTTAGTAAACTTTAAACTAAAATTTTGTTTTAATCTTCATACAAAATTATTTTTTAGGTTTTACATTTGTTTTCAAACTAATTTTAAAGAAGATCTTTTTTTATTTTTTAAATACTTTGCTTTTTTTTTCGATTAAATTGTTGATTCTTCTTTTGCCATTTCTGTCCTGCTTTTCTTCCTATATTTCCTACAACTTTGCTCTTCTTCTTTCCTCCTTTTGTCTTTTCTTTTTTTGCTTCTTCTTTTTCTTCTTCAGTAGCTGTTCCTTCTGGTTCTTCTTCTTTTTCTGCTCCTGTTTTAACTTCATCTAATTTTTCCGCTTTTTCTTCTTCGTTTTTTCCATGTTCAGTCTGCTTTCTGGTTTCCGGGGAATGCAGCTGCATTCCGGATGCGTTAAGGGGTGGGAAGGAGGGAGGGACGGACTGAGAAACTGAAAAAAGTACGTTACGTAACGGTAAATATTAAATAAACTTACCTATATATGGATCCTTGAACTTTAAAGCAATAAGGTCCATCACCCGGAATATCAATTCGATTTACAGAGAAAGAGGCAAAAGCAACAGCACTATTATAATTTCTGATACGCTTTATGAAATTTGGAGAATATAAATACTCGGTAAAGAAATTAAGCCATTTTGGCAGCAGTTATTAAAATGACCATTGGACATTTCACCCTGAAAATGGCGAGCATCACAATGATGACAAATTATATTCATTGAACCGACTGAAAATTTGGTAACAAAATTTTCATCAAAGTTCTGATCATCAATTTTATACTTCCGAAATGAAGAAATGAAACTTTGATTTTCTATACTAATAACAGAGTTAAGTTCTTGCTTCACTAAACGAACATGCGAAGAATTCTGGAAAACGCGACCACGTTTTGGAGGACGACCGCCTCGGTCATTGAAAATTTCACTCATAACAACTGTTAAATTTAAAATTAAAATTAGTAAAAATTATTATTATTTTAACAAAATCATAACTGAAAAGTTCAATTTTTAAATTAAAAAAAATAAATCAGAAGAAAAAGGATGAAATGAAAATGGAAATTAATAATAAACATATTTATACACATTGAAAAGAAACAGCGTGAAAAGTTCTGATCGGAATTTTTTTTTTTTTTTTTTTTTTTTTTTTTTTTTTTTTTTTTTGGTATGTTAAAATGAGAAAAAAACTTGGAGGTTATTGACTTAATGAGGAAAAATTGGCAATAGGAAAAAGATGGAAGCAATCATGAAAAACCGTAAAAAAAAAAAAAAAAAAAAAAAAAAAACGCGGGAAAAGAAAAATGTAAGTTGATGGCAGTTGAGTGTTGGAAGTAACCTCACTTAATGATGATTGTTGAATGAAAACAGCTGATAAAAAGACAGCAAACAGTAAAGTAAGATGCGTAGCAACAAAACTTTTCCGAAAAACAAAAAACAAAAAACCCCCACTTCCCCTCATCCAATTTATGAGTTTTTAGGGATTTAAAAATCGGGGACGAACCCCAGAAAATAATTTATAGTTTTCCCGAAGCATTGAGAACAACACCTTTCAAATGAACCAACGCCCCTCGCAATTAGTACAGTGGTTGATTCACAATTTCATTCTATTTTTCAAATTAAATATTAAGATGTTCCAAAATACCATAGACCTACAGCCGGCTGTAAGATTTCCAATAGCTTTTATAGCCGGTTATACAATTTCTCATAGCCTTTTAAAGCCGATGGCGGTTAAGCAACAGCCAGGCGATAAAGTGTATGCTAAACGTTACTAATTACGGATGCTAGGACTTAGTGAGTTTTTGGACAACTGCTCTCTTTTTGGGCTGTAGTATCTTGATTTTTTTTGCCAGGAAAGCTCCGTACTTTTGTTGGATGCCTGCCACTCCTAATATATTAGAGCGCCTTCCATTTCGTATGATACTGTGCAATACCTCTGTTGTGAAATAGTTGCTTCAAGCGCCGTGGCACGCTGCGGCGCGCGGCGCCTACGAACCTAACAGGGATACTTCACGCGTTGCGCAATGCGTGAAGTATCCCTGTTAGGTTTGTAGGCGCCAGTGCGTTGCCGCTCCGCTTTGTGTTAGGCTCTAATATTTAATCTGGCGGAGTCATTCAACTCATGATTTTGAAATGTTTGCACATCCTGTATGGATTATTCTTATTTTAATTGATGAAAAAAAATATGTATTAAAGGAAAATATAGTGAGTGTTTTGTAAATATTATGGTGGTTCCGTATCAAACTTAATGATTTCCAAAGCACATGAATTTCTACACAATTTCTCATAGCCTTTTATAATTGATGGCGAAAAAGCAACAGCCAGGCGATAAAGTGTAAAGCCCGGCGATAGGAACTTTAGCCCGGCCGCATAGTTTTTTATCGCTTCGTATAGCCCAGCCGTATGATTTTCTCCGCATTCTACAGCCAGCCATATGATTTTCTGTAGCCTTCATTAGCCGGCTATAAGAATTCCTGTGGTATTTTGAAACGCAGCTCTTATCGCCAATTTTTACCAGGGAAAGAATTGGAGATGTTGTATGCACGATTTTGAACACTCTGTAATCGTGCTGGTTCCTTTTTGCAAAATGCGATCCACTTTCTTCATTGCGACCACCCACTTACACCCATACTGCCGTGCTAAGGAAGAACGCCGTATGAACATTCGAGAGTTGCCTTTGATAAAATGCTCATTTTTGAGGAGAGTCATGAATATATGTTTTCTTGAAATTCTCAGGAACTTCAGATCAAAATACGAAAAAAATTCCCTGAAAAATTGGAAGAAGAATATTCGTAAGTTTACCAGGAAATTTGTATTTTATCGAAGAAAATTTGGCAACGCCTGAAGGTTCATACAGCGTTTTTCCTTAGTACGGCAGCATAGGATCGCTCCATTTTCCTTTGTCTTCTTTGTCTATAGCTTAGTCCATCAATTTCAATAATCATCCGGCAGCGGGCTGATTATTGAAACTGATAGAAAAAGCTATAGACAAAGACGACAAAAAAGATTTGGAGGGATCCTATTGGTGGCAATGGACATAGGAGGTAGGTAATGGACTAACTAACGGCAACCCACGAGAGACCCGACAGTTAGTCTATCATTTTCCCCCTTAGTCTATGAGAACCACCCATTTCAACCAATAGGATTGCATTATACCCCCTATGTCTTCTTTGTCTATAGCTTTGTCTATCAATTTCAATAATCGGCCCGCTCGTATCTTCATTTGTTTCAGCCCTCCTACGCGGTGCTTCCTGTGCCCGGTTCGGGTCAGCTGAGGATTTTCAACGGCCTCCCGTGTCAAATTGAGTTAGATCCTCCGATTAGCGGTCAGTCCACAATCCCGCCGCTGGGAGCGCTGCAAGTCATCGACGTTGAAGTCACCAACGGAACGAACGGAATTCTGAAAGAGAGACTCAGGATCGACGCCGAAGCTCATTGCTCGAACGTGACGATAGGGTCCACGAGCTGGACGGAGGAGATAGCTGTTTATGAAGCACAGGTTAGAATCAGTGACGTGGCGTGCTTTGCGATATATCGATTGATCAGCCATTTAAACATATGGGAAAGAATCGATAAACAGGGTGTTCGGAGCGAACACCTTAATAATCGATTATTTACCATATCTTCAAATGGGGGCATACGATAATCGGTAATCGATCATTCAAGGTTCGATCGTTTTCAGATTAAGGTCTCGTTCGTTATTCTTATTCTTTACATCAAAATCTACATCAGGATAGGCGACTTTTCCAGTGAGGCTGGCCCATAATGGTCCTTGGAGTGACTTTCAAACATTTTTTTTAGCTTCAAAAAATTTTAAAAATATTTGCTTAACCTTTGACGCATAATCCACCTAATAATCGATTATTTATCACAGCTTCAAATGGAAAAACAACGATAAATCGCAAAGCAAGCCACGGTACTGGTCAGTATCATTGGCGGATCCAGCAAATTGGCAACCTTATTTTTCTCCATTTAAACCAATGGAAATGTGTCGATTCTTAGAGGAATCAGGTGCTCCGACAATAATAGATTATTTAACATAGGTTTAAACGGAGGGGGGGGGGGTGGTGTCCATAGGATCAGGTGTTGCCAAATGGAGAATTTACACTACACGCAAATTTTTTATCGCTTCGTCTGAATGTGTTTAAAGAGCTGATTTCACAGAATTTTTTGTGCTTTTTTTCTGATATGGAACATAGTATAAAAATAGATTTAAAAGTGAGAAAATTTATCGTCTGGTGACGTCATCCGGCGGCATTTCCCATTTAAACACACGTATTTTAGCAGATTAGATCATTTTGTATAATCATCTCTAAAAATTTGATCATCTAATATTGATCATCTTCTCTAAAAATTGTTCAATTCATGAACCAAGGGCATCCTCGTGATCAGTTCACTCAGTAGTTTCGACGTAAACACAAAATTCATCAAATTTCAGACACCTGCAAATTCTCTATTGCTGGATCCGCCTCAGGTCAGAATTCACTTTCACGATGCTAAAAAGGCGAATAGAGGTGCTCTATTGGCGTACATACACTGTTGAATGTCGAGGAGTGAAATTCAGAGCCGGAGTCTATGTGGAGTGCATTTTGCAAAAGAGAACCAATAGCATTTCAATGTTGCTAGGATTGTGCAACTTACATTCTTCGCAATGAAATTACTAAAATCATCCAAAAAATTAAATTTACAAAGGTAATTTGCGTCTTGATTTGATAGTCTATTGGGAGTAAATATAAAACTTGTTTTTATCCAGGGCCGGATTAAGGGGGTGGCGGTGGCCACATTGGCCGCAGCCCATGGCGGCAAATCTAGAGGGCGGCAATTTTTGCAATTTTTTTAAATGTAGGTATAAAAAAATATCGGATTTAGAAAAAAATTACAAACGAGAAAATGCGACAAAATCTCTCATTTCCTGAGAGCGTAGTAATTTTTAATTTTGTCGTTTTCAGTGATACAAGAGACAGCACCTTTAATTAGTCGAGTTATTGCTCGAGTTATTGCTGTTATCGAGAAACCAAACACGCAATTTGGCCTGGAACGGCGAGGCGCAAAGAGCAATGATGACGAGGACTTGAGGTGAAAAGGAGAAGCCATCGGCGCGGCGATCGGCATGTAACACATATCAGCGCCTACAAGACTACACGAATACTTCACGCATTGCATCAAACACAGTGCGGTCATTGCGGGCAGCGTGAAACGGATAGCGCCTACAAGAATGCATAAATACTTTATGTATTGCGCCAAAGACAGTGCGGTCAGCGTGAAACGCATGGCGCCTACAAGACTGCGTGAATACTTCACGCATTGCGCCAAACACGGTGCGGTCTGCGCGGCGCGGTGGCGGAAGTTAAAATCATTAAACCACATTCATGTTTGTCCTTTCATAATTTTTTCGTTCATTTCTCATGAATATAGAAGGCCTTGTCCACACAGAGATAGGTTTACAAAACTTAACTTTTGCTAGTAGTGTTGACAGGGCATCCCCCAAAAATGTGGTCAACAAGAGTAAACGCGTCTTATGCACCCCTCCCCCGCTGGCACGTTCACTTAATGGTTTTTATTGATGCTTCAATACGAGTGAGAAGGGGGCGGCAAAATACAGGCGGCCCATGGGCGGCAAGTAGGTAAATACGGCCCTGCTTTTATCCTCACTTTTAATTTGAAAATGTTTCGTTTTACAACTGAAAAGGAAATTAAATATTTTTTCAGAGCACATCATATGCAATAACTCTTCTGAACGACCAGTTGACTTTACTACGAGTCCCCGGACATGATGACGTCAGTAAGGCTCTGAGCAATGCGCCTAGGGTAAGGTGAGTTATTTCATATCTACTTCTTGAGTAGTGGTTGAGTTAAGGTTGCCAACGTGTAGTCCAAAAACGAAACTAATTACAAATGAAATGAATTAATTATATAAATTATTGATCGATTCCTTGTCGTTCAACGATCTCTTACAGTTACAGTTGACGAATCGCTCATTCTACATCAATCTTGTGTGATTTTCCTCCACTCAGATACAAAACATTGTATTGCGAATAGCGAGGAAAAATTAAATGCTCTTAACACCGGTAAGATGAATTGGAACTATTTTGATGTTTGAATAATGTAATTTCACGTCAGAGTTTGTTCAACGATTTTAGCGATTAATTTACAATACTTTAACGATGTTTCTCTACATAATATAAATAATGTACCGAAGGCTATTTGGACATATTTCATGAGAATATTTTAAAGTGTCCACAAAGATCGCATTTGGACTACCCTGTAAAAATAGAAATGTCGACAAAAGTCTGAAAATTTCTAGTGAAGGTCCGTCACGGAAAAAAATGAAGTTGCTGATTCCACAATATTGTATGGTTAAAAAAGTGTTCGATTTGTTTCCGTGTAGATTTAATACTTAAAAAATGCTACTTTAACCACCTCCATGGTTTAATTAGCTATCCATTACTGTAAAATGTACATTTGAAACATGTCGAGCATACGTTTCAACAATTTAATTGTTGAATCAGCAGTCCATTTGTTCCATGCTTCACAACAACGAACGTATTATTTGAATCGAGAAATGCGAAAAGGGCGGAAGTCCAAAAAGTCAATTTTTCAGGAGAAGCAAAAAACTTCCTGTACGACGAACAATTTGAATACAAAAAAAAAAAACGAAAAATATTTCCTATCGCGGATGACTTATCCCGATTGTACTAATAAGAATTGAATCTCCTAGATATGTTGAACCTGCTTTTTTGGGAATTTTTTTAGTTTTGATTTGGACTTCCGCCCTTTTAACACATGGACTTCCGCTCTTTTCGCGACTGGAGGAAAATTGATCGTAAAAAAGCTCGTTAGTAAAGCTCGTATGCATGAACATGATTTTAACAAGAGTGTACTTTCATTGGTTTTCAGAGTAATTAGCAATCTGAACGGCTCTCTTACGCTAATTAACCAATACGACAGCACGTTTCATTTTTCACTGAGCGGCCCGCAACATGTTCCTGTTCCAGAGGAGATTTATTCTGGCAGGTAAATCTAAGAATCAAAACTTTATCCTTCGATTTCAAAACCACCGCATGCTTATTTAGATATGACATCACAGAAACGACACTATCGCAAGTAAAAACCATACGACGCACGCTCAGAATTTCAATGCTAGGTTTTTTAATTTAAAATTTCATGGGAACACTAAAAATTTCCAAAAATAGCCAATGGGCAAAGAATTAACATCTCTGTATCACGCAACTGTAATTTTAAAAAAAAACTATTCGTTTAAAAATACGCTCGAAGTCTCATACGTTCAAGTCAATCACATATTGAAGTAAATGCATATCAGTAAGTGAACAGGCACTGTAGATCAGAATAATTGTTCTAAATGCTGATGCTGGTGATTTTCCAGACACACATATTCATACTCGATGGTCAATTCAATGAACCAAACCAAATCGATTAGATTAATCTGTTCAATATTGAACACATTGAAATATACATCAGGTTGGATTGGAATTGGTTGATTTTTTTTTCTGTGAGTGATGGGTCAACATTTAAAAAAGACCTCACTTGCACGTCAAATTAATTTAGTAATTAATTAATTAATTAATTAATTTAGTTAATTAATTAATTAATTAATTTATTAATTAATTAATTTAACTAAATTAATTTGACGTGCAAGTGATTCTTTGTTAAATTTGGATCATTTTCTTGGGCGGCCTCCAAGGCAAAAAAGTTTTTCGATTTTTCGTTTTATTTTCGTTGAGCGTTGGGTTTTGATTGACATGCTTCGATATGAACTTTGAACTATATGAATTTTTAGATCTGATATTTGTTTTTTTCCTTTTACCTCAAAGTTTTTTACATGAAACTCGAATGTCGAAAACTTGTTTTTGTGTCAATAGTTCATATCAATTTTTTGCTGTCAAATATAGTGTCGCTCTGGAGAGTTGAACGCAAAATAAGAAAAAAACCTAACACCATAGGAGAATACAGTGGTGTATATTGTTCATTCAGAGAGCACACTAAAAACACATCTAGCTATCATGCGTTCATAGGGAACTGGTCAGTTGCAGGTGGCATGATTATTTTTCAATCATTGACGGTCAATCTTCTGTCAAGCTTTTATGTTGCATCTTTTTCTATTTTCAGCTATGTAGCAATTTTGAACAATGAAATAGTCATGACCGATCTTTTGATGGAGAGTGGTGGTGTCTACACGTTGGTACTGCAGAAAATTGGCCAACAAATCGTAAGTAGCAAAGATATGATGATGTAACGTTCAGGCTACATGCGTGGAACTGGGGGTGGGGGCGTGAATTTACTTGGCCCGTCCAGAAAATGTGAGGGATTTTGCTAAGTAGAGCTAAATACTAACATCTATCGAAATTGTGATTCGGTTAATTCTTTGTGAAGAAATTGCATAGAAAGCATAAATGCTTCTTTTTGATTTCTTTAATTTTCTTAATTTCGTAGGCTATGTTTCTAACATTACAATAACCACATCAAAACGGGGCATCAATGCGACTGTTTGAAATGCAACAAAAATTTAGAGGCGTTAACATACACTGAAAATGTAAATGATGGGCACAAGCATAATAATGCTTTAAAGTTGCTGCAAAGAGTTTTTTTTTTTTTTTAAATCAAAATTCAAGCAGAATTTCTCTGGGAACAAGACTAAAATGACCGGAGTGAGTAAGCAAAAGAGTAGCTTAAATTAAGCAGCAAAAACCTCGATTCAATAAAAAATAGATACTTAAGTATTCAAGACCTATTTATTTCTTCATTACAGCACTGGTAAAAAAAAAACCTCTTGGACCAATGCCGTGGTGCATTGACTTAAGAGTGCAGTTTCTTGTCGCCGGATTTAAGAGTCTTGAACTCTTGTTTCAAGCGGATTTTGAATTGATTCAAGCTGATTTTGCATTGAAACAAGAGTCCAGACTCTTAAATCCGGCGACAAGAAACTGCACTCTTGAACCAACAGGTTTTTTTTACCAGTGAGGGTGAATCGTAAATGAAATATCGAAAATGTCTTTTAAAAAAAATGTCTTATTTATATTGTTCGAAAATTAAAGACGGCTCTTTAGGTTGATCAGCAACACACGTCAGTCACACCGATGTCCCATTTTGATGGTCTCAACTAGACAGAGAAAAAATAGCCGACGGACTCTTATTGCATCCTCTTTTTGAACAATTCCTCTGTTTTCTAAAAAACAAAATTCTCTCACTGTTGAAATAGGTTGGTAACTTACACATAATAACACCTCCTGCAACGTTACACATGCTCTGGACTTTCCCTCAGATTTTTGTCGTAACAATGGCTGAAATTTTCTTTGTTGTCACATACTTGTCATTTACTTTCACAGAGGTAAGTGGTTTTGAACGTATAACTCTCGACATCAATTCAATTTGAGCTTTTAAAATGTTTTTAAAATTCGATCGATGAGAAAAAGTTAATCTGCACTTTTTTGTAAGTTTATGCACTACACGTAATTGGTTAGTTAGTTACTTTATTACGATGATCAGCAACTAAGAGTTCTGAAACTAGGATGTTTTGAATCAAGCTCTTTTCCCTGCGTTTATTTCTCTGAGTAAAAATGTCCTGTTACATACCATTGTCTCACCACAGTCTGCAAATTTACTCGTGCCAACGTTTACTTCACTGCGAGCATGTTTTTCTCAACTCTTCTGAATTTCACATGAATTATTGAAGATTTTCTTGATTTCACTCGAAAGGTAAAACGATTAATTATTCCTCATAGTATCAATTAAAGCTAGCCAAATATGAAACAAAAACCTTTCAGCATTCTAAAATCTTAGTGAAACGAATATTAATGTTTGATTTTCATCATAAAAACAAAGTTGTAAAGACTAATAAGGTAACCTGTGTATATGTTTACATACATTTGCTCCATTGTAAGTTTACCTTCGATAGAAAAAAAAAAAAAAACCTACGAACTTGTCTTTGTAAGCTGATAAATAATACCATTTTCCCCTTAGTGCATATGTTAACAATGTGTACAATGTGTACAATGTTTTTTTATCTTTTTTTCTGCTTGAAAGGCTCCTGAAAGCATGAAATCTTTGATGACCTCGGTACTGTACGTGTCTGACGCACTGGGCAATCTGCTTGTGGTCATCATCTCGGAAATAAGCTTTTTCCGTATTCTCTCGCCGGTAATTTGACAAATTTTCATTAATTACAGAAGATGGTTTAAAATTTAACAACAAATATAAATCATCACAATTTGAAAGGCTGTGGATCGTCCGGTAACACGATACACGATGGGAAAAGTCAAAAACACGTACCTCCGTCGTAGGTCTCAAAATCGCCAATGTTTAATTTTTTTGAGGGAGTCAGAACTGATCAAAATAACTCAGTGAAATGTCATGCGAAGTGTTTTAGGATGAGTGAGCATTTTTTTAAAACTTTATCAAAATCTGTTGGTTGCTTTTATTTAGAAAAAATAAAAGGCGAGCGTAAACTGGCAACTTCGCAATCGGAGATAGAAATGTTTCGATTGTGGTCCTCGATGAGAGGTAAATGATCCAGGGTCAACTTTCAGATGCTACCTTTAGAGCTCAAACTTTTCTTGTCAAAAAAGCATTAATTGACGCAGAAACGAACGTAAAAAATTAATTATTTAGTAGTATAATTCTGCAGAGAGAGATTTTCATGCATTCGCGCTTATTTCACTTGTTCGTCTTGTTTTACAAAAGGTAAAATAAAACATGCTTCGAGAATTTAGTGGATCAGTAGAAAATGATGTCAATGTGGTTTTGGAATTAAGACGAGAATCTCATGATAATTTCGAGACCTTTATGAGCTATATCGAGGCTGACACTGAACAAAAGAAATTCCTTCAAGTTTCCATGCAGATAGACCGGTCTTGTAAGGAGGAATTTCATCACGCAAAATGTCTATCTGCAAGACAGTTAAAAACCCTCAATTGCCTTTGGCTCTTAAAGGCGTCTCGGGTGGATACACTGGAAAAAAAACACATTGGATCTAGAGTCCAGACTCTTAAAAACATCGACAAGAAAAAATACTCTTGTTTCAATCGGATTTAAGCTTAAATCAAGAACCAAGCCTCTTAATTTAGGCGGATTTCGTTTTGATTCAAGCAAAAATCCGATTGAATCAAGAGTATTTTTTCTTGTCAATGTTTTCAAAGAGTCTGGACTCTAGATCCAATGTCTTTTTTTTCCAGTGTAGTGTGAGAGGAGAGAGGTCTTTCTCGGTTCGATGGTGTTTTCATTCCCCAATTTTGAACGCATTCTCAACTGAGATACGTCATCATTTCCAAACCATTGTATTTATGACTTTTTCCAAAACCCCTATGTAATTGAACTCTTTTGGTTTAAAAGAGTAACGATCTACCAGCGTCTTCATTATCAGAATCATTTTCATTTATCGGAATTTTTATATTTGCAGGCTCAACAATTCTTGTTCTACGCTGGACTCATGGTTTTGAATATCGCCATTTAATCGCTTTGGCCGTTCCCTACAAGTACAGGAAGTACAAGTCCGTGGAGAAATTACCCGATTACACTTTGGTGGACGGAAAGAAAGACATTCCGATGAAGGAGTGGAAGAATTCCACACACAATTCAAAAGAAACGATCGGAAAAGGCAACTCAGAGAACGGAAGTCACAAATCAATCTCATACAGAGATCAGAGTGGGGAGAACGGTGGCTCTGTCGCTGGAAGTGTGAGGTTTACTTGGTCCAAAGAGTCAGAAGTAGGGAATGGAAAAGTTCTCGGCAATAGCCGGAATTCAGTCGCTGAAACTGAGAGGTCGAAAGTTGAAACCATTGCGCCGAAAATTGTCATGCGAGGAAAACTTTAGGGATGGGAAACAAGAGGGTAGAAGAGAATGGCTGTGATTTGAAAGGAAGAGCGATATTTTCCTCATTTTTAAAAATATAAAATTATACTTTTCCCATTGCTGAATAACAGTGCAGGGATGCACCATAAGTTTTAAACACAATGAATGGCAATGAAAAAGAGGAGGAGAAAAAAGAGGAAATATTTACAAATCGCGTCTCCTGGACGAAGGTACTTAACTCCATTCCAAGGTAACAAAATTGACTCAAACAATTCAATATTTAACAAGAGTGAGTCCGTGCAATTTTTGTCGAAAATTTTTCTGAATCTTGCATCGGATCTGGAGGAAAATCAGTGAAATATGCAGTTAGAATTGTCGAAGATTCTCATGATAAAAATATAGTTTGCAAGGGGAAATTTGACAACACTGTAATGAAGTTACGTTCTTTCGTGGGGGAGCGACGAAATGTCTACCTTTACAATCTGATTAGATTACACATACCGATGGCCCAAAGTAGCGAATAAATACTTTTTGCAAAGCAACGTTCCAAAAGCTTCACACAAATCGGACTTTTTGTGATCAATACCAGTGAGCAACATCGATAAAGACGCAAAGATTACATACCATACCTGCAATTCATCATATCATTATACGAGCGTAGATTTTCGGTCTCAAATAAGAATAGAAAATATCGATTATACTTCGCGACGCTGTTAAAAGGGCAATGCAATTCTTTTAATCGTACCACTCGTTACAAATTTTCGAAATTTCGAAATTGTTAAATACAAATAGCTAAAAATTGTAGATGAAGTTGGTGTCCTGTCGATAAATTTGGTCAACCATTTACAGAAAGAAGAGGAAAATATTTGACACTGACACTTATCATTTTTGGTGGAGTCCTCACCAAATTTTATGACCTTCTTTTGGAGTAAGAATTTCATCCGCCACCCTAATTATCACATTTAGCTTCGATGGGATAATGGATATGGCAGATTTCTTCTCGTACTCTCAAAGACGGTCATATCCCTTGACGTGGACTGTAAGAGGAGTCAAGTGGAATCAGATCTGAGGTTATTGCATTATAGCAAGACATACCAAAACGCTTTAAAAATAAAACTGTGTTGTAAAAATGACTGTTGACTTATCTTTAATCATTTGCTAAACTCCACTTGCACAGATTACCTGTCCCTTTCCTGATTTTTTTCCTCAATAGTGAGACTGCGGTCTTGGTGTTTCTTTAATTTCTAAAAATATTGAATGCCAATTGAATTCGCAACTGTCCCAATTCCAAGACGCAAGGATTGATTTCCATTGAACATGGAGAAATGTACAAGAATATTTTAAGTGTGTCTTAGAGAGTAAAAAATTGAAATTTGTGAAAGTGGAAAGAAAGTAATGTGATTGAATTTCCATTTCAAACCACGAAAAAGTATTTTTTCAATTTTTTAAAAATAAAAATATTTAGGTGTCTAAAGTTATCCTGTTTTCTTGCTGTCCCAGCCAAACTGTTCAGGAATGCTTGAACCTTCTATCAACCTAAGCCACATCCATTTTTTGAAAATCGAGTGCTCAGGAGTGTTGATTGGAGCCCTAAATTAAGGGCAAGTCCCATGACCCGTAACGATTTGCGTGTTATCGAATCAACTAATCTCATAAAAAGAGGATATTGGTGAAGAGTATGACGCGATCGCTACTTTTTTAGCACCCCCTACGCTCACTTCACTAAAGTTAAAATTTGATCGTTGATTATGACACCCAATCAAAACTTCGAATCTTTTTCGTACATCGCAAATTAAAGGCACGACACTGTTCTCTCACCCTATTATTACGCTGTTTTTACATAGAACAAAAAGTGCCCCGATTTGAGCTATAAATATAGCCTACTTTTTGCTACTTGTTTACCCCTGTTTTTTTTTCGATGTAGGATGTGAACAATAGGGTATTTTCTAAAAGATCTAACGTCATGGCGTACTCAAAGCAAGTTGCGACACATTTTCTTTACTTTCCTACTACTGAGTCCTACGGGAAAAAACTTGTTTATTCTATAGAGGCCTCTTTAATGACGATGTAGCTACGTGGTAAAGTAGAGACCAAGTGCAATGCATTGCGTGTCCTAATTTTTTCGCCTGTTTTCCTTCATTTCCCTTTTTTCAACAAGCTGAAGATTTTCAAAGAGTGTTCCATAATGTAGGAACTGTCATGAACAATCTGTACAGGGTGATCCAGATCACGCCTATTTTTTTCTCGAAAATGGTTCTAGATAGAGCTTTGAAACCAAGTTCCTCACCATTTAATTTGACCCCGAGGAATTCAAAGAGAATATTCTAAGCCGTGGAGGCCCAAGGTGGAGATCTAAAGGGCTGAGGGGCCCCCTACAGATTTTGATTTTTGGGGTTTCCCAGAGAGTAGACTCGCACGTTCACACAAAATTTAGCATACGAGGGGTACGTGTTCTGCCGTGCTAAGGAAGAACGCCGCATGAACATTCTAGAGTTGCCAAATTTCCCTTGATAAAACATGAATTTTTGACGAAATTTACGCCCATTTTTCTTTGAAATCTTCAGATATTTTAGATTAAATTGCGTACAAAATAGTCTGAAAATCTTGGAAAAAAATATTCACAATTTTCCTAGTAACTTCGGTTTTTATCGAAGGAAACTTGGCAACGTCTGAAGACTCATATACGGCGTTCTTCCTTAGCATGACAGTGTTGTCCTTGGCATTGAATTTAAGAGTTCAATCTTTAGAACATTCTAGAGGTCTTGCGGCTCGAAAAGTACTAATCCTGGTATGTATGCTTTTACTCAAGAAGCACAGTGCAACGAGAATATTGAAATGAAAAATGCAATTTGATTTCAATGAAATTGTAATTTTTTTACCATTAAATTGCAATATTTTTACATAATTTAGTTGATTTATGCCAATTTTAAACAATCAACAAAATGAACTCCATGTGTCAGAAAGATAGGCAATAAGCAATGCAATGAAAAATTGCAACTTATTTCAATTTTATTGCGATAAGTTATTATTTAAATAAATGGGGCCCCTTCAAATAGGAGCTAGGCAAAATACACAACACGCAGTGGAATTGCAATAATCTTACTATGTAATTGCTACTAATTGCAATTTGTGCTATTTGGGAGAGAAAAGACAAGCGACTTCTCTTGAAAAAGTCATCAGGAAAAGAAGGGAAGATTGTGTTTTCCTGCTAAAAAGTTTCCCTAGTAACTTCAGTTTTTATCGAAGGAAACTTGGCAACGTCTGAAGGCTCATACGGCATTCTTCCTTAGCACGGCAGTATGCATCAAAACCTAACTCTGGTAAAAATCAATTGTTTTGGAGGACAATAATTTTGGTCGGAAGATAACCTCATTCTCTACCAAGGACAACGACGTCCTTAAAGGACGATTCGAAATGAAATTTTCCTCAGAGTAAAATGCATTTTCACTATCAGGGCAGCGTTTTGAAGAACATACGAGTACATACATGAGTCGTTTTTATAGCGCTCTCTGGCGCTTTGTGACGCCAAATCGCCACAAAACTCGGTCTACCCACAATCCATTAGGGATTTGACACTCCCTCATCTCATTTAAAACCCCCTGTCGCCGCACCCTCTCTCTAGGCGTCCCCTTCGTCTCCTCCCAGGAGGAACCTAATCAAGCATTTTCTTTGGCAGCCTCTCCTCCGTCATCCTCTTAACATGACCGTGCCAGACAAGCTGTTAGGTCTTGACGTCCGAGTCATGACGTTTTGAAGAACATTCTTTTTTTCGACTTCAAAACTATGTTTTGCCGCTTGAAGTTTTCTGAGGATGACCTTTTCTATTTTTAATCGGGAGAGGTCAATTTTTTACAAATTTTTCCGACGCTCAGCACACTCGCAATAGGAAGCGTGCGAGACTATATTCAGCCTCAATCTTTTTGCCCTACTTTTTTAGAGCGATAACTAACGTAATGAATTCTCGTAGGTCGTGAAAAACATATTTTCCCCGTGATTTGGAGCAAAGGTATATAAAAGACCACAAGAAAATGAGCCCATTATCAGTCCTCTTCCATTGTAGGAAGTGTCTTCTACGGGAGTGCAAGTTTTGATCGTGTTCTTGTGGTCAATTTCTTCTAAGACAGAGGATAAAGAAACAAACAGAACGATTTTGTAATTTTGAGGATTAGTTCAACCTTTATGATTTGCGGTGAAGAGGAATAGGTCGTATTTTGTTAGTGTGACTTACTACTAAAATCTAATATCAAAGACTATAAAGATGGGTGAAACCATTGTGCGCACTTCTGCATTTACTTTGCTCCATACCATACTTGTGGTTTTGGCCATTCTTCAATTGATTCAGCCCTTGTATGCGGCCCCTGCTGAAATGCAACCTTCTGATCTGAGCAATCAAATCTTCACCATCAGCCAAAAATTGGTAAGAAAATATTTACATTTTAGTTTTGCAATTTCAGAACAAAAGACTTTTACTATTCGACGATAATTAGGGAAAATAATTCTGATTGTTTTTCTAGCTTTCTGATTAAATTTAAGCGCAGCAATACACGATATATCATAAAAATTGCACTTCACTTAGTACGTTTTAAACAGGTACTAAGTCAATTAATTATGAGCTGAATGCAATGGAATTATAACTGCCCACCAAAAAAAGAAGAAAACATTAACGCAAGTTAAACAGGGCCTAAATAAAACAATACACTTGATAACCAATTAGAACTTTTAATATCTTCCTTCCTCGTTTGACACGCTGCATTTCCTGAGTTGTGAAGATAAACTTAGCACTCATAGTGAAAACGATTAGTTGAGCAGCGCAAAACTGAAATTGATATCAAGGAATACCAGTTAGATCATTAAACTTCACAGCTCAGTTTTATATCAGTTATATAGCTCAGATTCACGGTCAGTAATCAGTATTAGTATCAGTATCAGGGTGGTTTGGTGCTGGTGAGGTAAATACGTTGTTATAACAGGGGGATGATGATTTTGTCTCGTGAATTATAAGTATGACACTGAAATACACACGATAAAAAGCTACCTCGAATAGGGTCGGAAATGCTTTTCACCATAGTCATTTCAGATTTTTTATGTATCGGATAGTGGCAAAATCGTACTTTTGTGTAAAAATGCCATGTTTTGGTTTTGTGTACAGTTTTTATGGAGAGGCAGAACTTAAATCTCACAGTAATTCCCTAATTTTTGCTTTGGCGTCTTGAAACTTTATACTTGAAATGTTTGATGGGTGCAATATGGATTTTGCTTATCCTTTGGCTCGACATCATTAAAGATTCATGCATTGGTTTTCTATGAGAGTCTCATATGTAGACACAGAAAACTTGCACCTACCTTTTGGGCCCACACAGCCCTTCAAGTAAACTGTATAACTTTATTAAAATAGCTTCGAACTATATAAATAATACTACCTCATTGCCGAGATGTTTGAATCGCAAAAAAGTTGAGATCGAGCCCTCAACTCACACAGTAACATTAAGCAACCGACATTTTGTGTAAATATCACTGGAAAAAAAAGTCGCTTGGATCTAGAGTCCCGACTACTCTTGATTCAATCGGATTCTTGCTTGAATCGAAACGAAATCCGTTTAAATTAAGAGGCTTGGTTCTTAATTTAAGCTAGATTCTGATTGAATCAAGATTACGTTTTCTTGTCGATGTTTTTAAGAGTCTGAACTCTAGATGCAATGTGTTTTTTTTCAGTGATGTGAAGTAAAACCACGAAGTAGCCTAAACGTGCGGTTAATATTTTTAGTTAGTTTTCCTTGGAGTTACATCACCCAAATCTCTTGGTTGAAAATTTAAAATCTCGTTAAAAATCAAGAGCGAGCGACCAGGACCGAACTTGGATCGGACTGGTGAAAGTCCAACGCTCTAGCCAATCGCAAGTCGCAACCTCTGATTTATTTATTTATTTTATTCACTCAGTATGAATTGGTACAACTAAAACAATAAAAATTGTTAAAGTACACGTCAGATGGTTTACAAGGTATAATTTACAATAACATGTTAACTATTTAAGAATTCATCAACTGTATAACAGGCTCAAGTAAAACACATTTTTGGCATTTTTGAGGAGGGCCCTATTATCTTCAATATATGTAATTGATTTTGGAAGTTTATTATAAAGACTGGCCGCTGAAAAACAAATGGAGCTACGAAATTCGGTGGCTTTAGTGGATTTTGGTGGATTTGAGACATAAGTACATTAGTTCAGCAGGACACTTTCTCCCTGGATGTCCGAAAGTAACCCACGGTTCCACTAAAAACTTGGTTGATCAACCAAGTGTTATTGCTTGGACCGACTAAAAAACATTGACTCAAAATAACCAAAAGCAAGGTTGCCACAGAATTTGGAAAATGAAATGGTAATGTAGCATCGCGTCCATGATATTGGACTCCATGTTCAGCTATATAATGTTCAGTTGCTCATCACGTCCAAGATCTTGGACTCCATGCTCACTTTAATTAAGGATAATGTTTTTGAAAAATCGAAGAGAGCATAGCGTCCAAAAGTGTGGGACGCAGGTATTCTCTGACAATACACGAGCATGGGGTCCAAAAATTTATATATACAATTTTTGTGAAATAAAGACGAAAAAATGTGTTCTCGAAAAAAATTGTACGTAACTTAGGTTACGTTAGGTTAGGTAAGGTTAGGTTAGGTAAGGTCAGGTTAGGTTAGGTTAGGTTAGTTCAAGTTAGATTAGATAAGCGAATATACGATTTTCTATCATGATGAACTTTAAAACTAAGGGAGGTCTACTTGCTTTTGGACTCCATGCTCAAGCAAAGAAGTGAGAAGTTTAGCGATGAGCATGGAGTCCAAGATCATGGACGAGATGAGCAAGCAAGTGTATCAAGGGTGAGCATGGAGTCCAATATCTTGGACGCGATGCTACATAATCAATGAAATTCCCTAACATTTCCCTGATTTCCCTAACACATTTTGGTGAAATTCCCTGACAATTGAAGCTTTGACAGATGGTCAAGAAGACATGATTGAAAATAGTTTTCAGGGAAAATTTGTCGTTCGAAACCTCAAACCCATTCTAGAAAGCGGAAAAAGTGATTTAACGAATTCTCCCTGACATTTTTCGGTTTTTCCTGACTTATTTAAAATTCCTGGCATTTCCCGGTTTTCCCGGTGATCCCTGACCGCGGCTAGAGTACCTATGTAGGGAGAGTATGGACATGTCGAAAATTTTGAGGTTAGGTGATGGAGCAGGAGCTCTTAGACCCCAAAAGGGTAGGCAATCTATGAATTCAAATTATCCACAGTGATTTATAATCACAATTGTTGGGAATTATCGTTGTTAAAGCACGTATTTGACTTGGTTTTTGCATACACTTACTCATTTTTCCGGAAGAATGCTTACTTATGAATTTTCCTGTCCATTTTCGTTTGATATTGGAGTCTAAAGATTGACAGTGACATTTTTCGTTTTCAAAGGTTACCTATCCTTTTGGGCCCTAAGAGCTCATTGACGTATAATACAATCTAGACCGCGCATTAGGAAATTTCGGCGAGACTAGGCTCCCTTCAAGTGAGACGATACGCAACCTAGCAACGTCCAGCAAGTGTACCGGCGAGACAATGGTGGAATTCGTGGAAATGCCAGTCTTGCCAGTGCCGTTGCCTGATACGGGTACACTTAGCTCGCATATCCGGCGGTATCAACTAGGCTGAAGGCGCGTCTTTGCCCTGATTTACCCCCCTAGCTGTCTTACCTTCCCCGCCTAAAGTCGGGCCCAATGCGCGGTCTAGATTGTATTATACGTCAATGTAAGAGCTACATATCGACGGTGAAACTACCAAACCACGTATCTCGGTTTGCGACGTCGCAGACTTCCTGTCATACTTTATTTTTTAAATGAAAAACTACTTAACATCCAGTCTTGAAAATTTCTGTGATTTTTTCTCTTTGTGCGGAAAAAATTCCGTGAAAATTTCAAGGAATGATATTGATTTGGTCTACTCCAAAAAAATAAAATGTGAGCGTAGATTTTTAAACACCGCAAACGAGATACGTGGTTTGGTAGTTTCACCGTCGATATTTCGAGTCGTCCATACTCTCCCTGTATAGGTACTCTAACCGTGGCAACCCTGCCAATTGTTACCATAAAAACGGAGATGTTCAACATTGCACTTTGATTTTTTCAGATGGAGGCACAGAACCTCCTCGTGGAGTCGGAGGCGGAGACTCAATTGACTGTTCGTGAGCATAAGAAGAAGAAACACTCGAGGGCTGGAAGGTGGCTCAGAAAATTGTTCAGCCGTAAGCATAAAACTAAGACGCGAGCTGTTCCCAACTACGACAGCGGCAGTGACGAGGAATGCTGCAAAACCTGGGGCGAGAGCTGGACTTGCTGCAAACGGTAAAACCACACACGTTGCCGAAGGGAGAGTATTGGGATATATCTACCACCGTACCACTCTCTGATTGGCTCTGTAGCCTATAAGCCTATTTTGAGGATCTCAGGGCTCAATGTATTCAAACCCTATCTACACTGAAAAAAAAAGTTTGGTCGCATGTGCCGTAGTTCGATGTTCCGTATCATTCCAACTAGTTCTGTTTGTCAAACTGAATTTTCGGTTTGCCAAACCGAACTTTTGGTTTGCCAAACTGAACTTTTGGTTCGAACTTGTGCGTTAAGGTGAACTGACGAACGAGGTTTGGTCATGTATGCCGAACGTTCGGTTACACGAATCGAAAGTACATTTTGATAAACCGAATATTTGGGATGATATGGAAAACCGAACTGTTCACAATATCGAAATTTTTTTTCAGTTTGGAGGAAATTTTCTAAGTGCGTTAAATCTATCACATGTAAGTCTGCGTCGCATTTATGGGTTCTTGCCAAGTCCGTCAGAAAGTTATCTGAGCGGGTTAGAGAAATGACAGTTTCAATTATACACATAAAGACGAAGTAATATCACAAAGAAACATTTTCATATTGCCTAGTTGAATTCTGATCGGAGGAATAGGCCGTGGCCATCAACAATTTACTAACAGGAATTCCTGTTACTGGTTCTCCTATCAACGCAACCGGGTGAACAGTTGAGGTAACCATAGGCAGGTGGAGCTGTAAATAGCGTTAGTGGTGCTTGTGCAGATGAGAAAAGCTTTGCCCGTCAAGAAAAATCGAAAACATTGCAATATTTCATCGATTCGAAGAGAAAATCAATTCCGCCGATAAATCAGGGTAGAAACATCTAATCAATTTTTCTGGTAAAAAATCGATTTTTGGTAGAATCGATTAAAAATCCGCATTCTTGTTGGGATAATAAATGTAATGTTGATACCCGAGTTTTTCCTCTTGTAATTCGTGTAAATATCGAACTCAATCTTTCGTATCTGTTTTATGTTAGATATATTGTAGTCTTAGTTTTAGATATTGCCTCTTATGGCAACGAAATGTGAAGCCCAGTAACCGGGAGATGTCCGGTGCAAGGTCACTTGAAAATACACTTTCATGTTATCGTAATACGCATGTCTTATCTCTGATCCATCCCTCCACCTCACCCATATGAAGAACCGAACATTTTTAATGTTTAAAATTAACTTTCAGTGGATCTGATCAGCTCTCAATTTTTAAAACCCCTTCAATGCGTGTGCTTAAGCAGCACGCATATCCACAGAACACGAATAGTTGCGTCCAAGCATTTTACATTAATTCTTCGACCGTTCTTAACCTCTTCGACTTCCGATGCCGATAAGTGGCGTAGCGTAATAATCGACTGTCGATATTTTCCCATTTGAAGCTATGGTAAAGAATCGATCGTTTTCGTGTTTGTCTTGAACGCCCTGGTAATCGATCCTTTTCTATGGGTTTGAAGGGCAGGTTAATCGATACATCGCAAAAATCAGGCCAAGCCACTGATGCCGATATGATGGTGTATTTTGTCGTGCTGAAGAGGGACGATATCAGAACATTCAAATATTGCTGAATTTTCCTCGATGAAATATGTATTTCTAAGAACAGTTATGAATATTAATATTTAAAATGTCCACATGCACCAGATCAATAATTGGACGTATTTATGCTAAAAGGAACTATGTTACACCCAAATCCTATGTGCGCATAGTTCCTTTTAGCATGAACACGTCTAATTGCGAGTAATATAATTGTTGACAATTTTACCAACAATCCAAAAACCAACTCAAGAGTGTTTCAGAAAATGGGTATATTCTACCGGCAGGTATGTTTGGCAAAATTTGAATGTTTAAAACGGCGCACAGTGGATCGAGTCAATTGGAGAGGTCGGACATAAAATTTTTGACTAAAACCGCAAATTCTAATGTTTAAACCGTCACATTTTAAATTTCAAGGGGTGCTCTCAAAAGAAAATTTTACGAGGAAACCAATGAGACAAATTTTGAAACCTCAAAGTTTTTTATAAACAGAGTTATAAGCGTTTAAACTTTCCAAATTTTGTCCTGCCTCTCCTATCGACTCAGTCCACTGTGCGGCGCACAGAGAGTCAATGGGAGAGGATGGACATGCAAGTTTTGGCTAAAACAGTAAAACTGCAAAAACTAATGTTTTTATCGTCTTAATATTCATTTTAAGGAAATTTAACGAGAAAATCTACGTATCCTTTCTTTCAACTTCTGCTACGTTTTTTTATCGATGACGATACCAAGAAACCTCTAAAGTTTCTACATCATATCTGACCTCTCTTGTAGATTCGCTGCAGGGTGCAGCGTTTCCTCTGAGCACGGCAATATTGCAGATTTCATTTAGAGGAATGCACCACTTAATTTCTTTGAAAAATGACTTAAAACTCACGATGAGCGCAGTGACAAATTTTCACATTCACCTGACTCGTTTTCCCTATTCGTTTTGTGGAAGAAATGAGCGTATTTATGAACTTCCTGCTTCGCCAAATTCGAGGCCGTTCCTTGAAGGCCTAGACACACATAGTACGGTGGCTAGTTGCAACTTAGTGGCAAATCGTGATACAGTTTAGCGGTTTTCAGGGGTCAAAGTAGATGACATTTTAAGAGTTTTGAGTCGAAGAGGAATTTCGAATTTAGTGGCAGATCCAAGATGGCGGCCATTCAAAATGGCGCCCGGGCGCGTACTTTGAGCCGCTATAGATCGAGATCCACTGAACCGATTTAATTTTTCTTTTTTTTGTTTAAAAGATAATTTAAAGGTAAATATAAATTAATTACAAAATTTTTGATTTTGACTATATACAGGGTGTTTTTTCCACAAAAACCGGTTTTTCAGAAACCCAAAAATCGTTTACATTTAAATAACTTTTCAGGATGGGCGTACCAGCAATTTAAGATGTGTTCATTCTGAAAGTGCTTGTTTTTAGCTTTCCAACGGTATATTACACTATGGGTCTGTAATTAACAGTTTGCGTAATATCTTAATCCGCGCGGCGGCGGCACGCGATGGACCTCCGAAATAGCAGTGTAGCGCATACGCCATATCGCTCTAGTTCCGCTTCTACTGAACTGATTTCAGATTTTGGGCGCGTCTGGGTACCAGATGCGCCCTTTCCAACCGTTCGACTCCCCCGATGTAACATGTACTGAGTAGAATCAAATAAGTTTTGCTCTACCATGTCTCCCGACTTTTTAGCCCTTCAAAATGGAAAAATCTGACCTTTTTTTTCTTTAAATTTGTTCAAAATTTTACGCTTAATCAGGTCCCAACATCGCTTTAGGCAGTTTTTGCCATTTAATATCAGAATTTTGGCCCTAAACAGCTGAAATGTCCTGTACCGTAGCCTGTCTGCGACTCAAGTGCGCAACTTTAACGCTTCATAACCATCATCTTGCATCTAAATACTTCCACTTCTGCTGTAAATTCACACTCAACTTGTACCTAACTTATTATTTTCAGTTATATTCATCCAAATAAGTGAAAATATTGACCGTCTTTGCGTCAAGCAGCCTTGTCTGCGGAATTCGCGTCCTGTACCGTAGCCCCCTTTTTTCAGCATCATTTCGTCCGTTAGAGTGCAGCACTTATGAACTTTGTTTACTTTTTTTGTGTTATCGTGACTATCACACGCTGATGTCGAGCAGAGGAAAAAAAACCGCAATGAAACAGTAAATTTTGACCGTTTTTTATGAGTTTCTAGGTTTAACGACCATCTAGGATGTCCTTACCGTATACCTACCTTTTTAATGCATAAATCACTTCAAACTCTCGAATTTTGGTATTTTTTGATACGCTCTGATATCTTAACCTCAAATCCAGAATTTCAACCACATGCGTGAATATGCCCGAGCACCGTTGCCAATAATCACACGATTTGTCCGCACCGTAGCCGTCCGTACCGTAGCCCGTAGCCGTCCGGTACCGTAGCCCGTAGCTGACGCGCGATGCGGCCGGGTCTACGGTAAGTACGGACAAAATGCGAAAGTCATCCAAAAATCGGTGCGCTGTTTGATAGATCATCCCACTTTACTTTATTTTATCTATCACCAAAATTTGGAATTTAAAAAAAAAAGAGAGACGTATTTTTTTTTAGTACGACGCGACTTAGAAGAAGGAGGCTTTTTTTTCGATGATTGCATAAGGATCGCCATCTTTTTATTTTTTTCATTTTTTCTTTTAGAACTTTGAGTCCTCTTTTTCGTCTGAAGTTCATAGCAATTTATTCGTTTAATATTTATTCGTTAATATCTAACTTATTTTTTTCTTATTGTCCTTTAAATATTTATTTAAGGTGATTTGTGACCACATTTTCGATAAATTTACCTTTTTGTTTTCTTTCTTATTTTGTAAAAGTGCACCTAAAACGTTCTAACGTTGTCAAGCTTGTTTTAAGAACTCAGCTTCTAAGATTTGTCCCTAATTATTTAATGCGTTTACTTTAAAATAAAAGCAGTTCATTATTTTTGAAAAACTGATTTACTTACTCTTTTTACCTTTATTGCCTGTAATTATTTATAAAAGTGGCACTTATAAGCTATGCTATAACTTAGCAGTTTATTCCCCAATGAATTTCAGTTCTTTATAATTCGGCCCTTGCATACAGTAATATTTACGAATGCCTCTTCGTCCTTACCGTAGCCCGTTTGTCCGTACCGTAGACCAGTAAAAAATTGTACAATTTGTAGCTTTAAAAAGAGCAAACCTGTAGAAATTCTTTAAAAAAGTTGTCTACCACATCTTCTAAGTTAGTTCTAAAGAAATTAATTAAAATTAAGCGTTTAATTACATTTCCTGGCTTTTTTAGGAGAAAAATGATGGCGCAAAATTCTAGAAATCGGACTTTAGAGCAATTTGGGGGCTAAATTTTGAAAGTAAAAACTTTGAAGGATATTTTGTTTTATTCTTCTACAAGAATATAGCTCTATGAGTGCAAAAAAACTTAAAACGGTATTATTATCGCACGTATTGATAGGAAAACAAGCCTGTTTAGTTGGTCTACGGTACGGACAAAAAATTTAACTTCCAGTGATAAAAGAGGCCAAAAAAAAATTTCTGTTGAAAACGAAGATTGACCACTATTAAAATCGACTTTCCAAGAGTATGAGGACTTCAGAAAACATGCTGAAGTTTTAAAATAACTAAAGTCACTTTTTTAAAAAACGATGGCTCCAAGAGCAAAACTTATTTGATTCTACTCTACTATACTACATGCCCTTTTGCCTTATGGGTAATGACGCCATTCTGGTACACCCGGGAAAATTGGATTTTTTTCTGCATCTGGTATTCGTAAAAGTTTTCGTGAAATGTTTTGCTTTTAAGCATAACAATCTCGCACGGACGTATTACCTGGTTAAAGTATTTTAGGGCCTCCTTATGCTTTAAATACTTATATCCGAGGCAGTACTTTCAGATCGATTTGAAAATATTACGAACAGTCACGTGATCTCTTCATTTTAGTGACGTATTACTGTGCTACTTTGTGATTGGTTCATTTTCTTGGCGCAGCATCGACACGTCAGCTGTTTGCGGCATTGAGCGGAAGGTTTAAGGTTATGTCATGGACCAAGAGAATGAATGAGGACCCCCAACTCCAGTTAGCGGAGACATTAGCGCTGCCTATGTTCAAGCCGTGAATATGGGTCCAGCCAGCGCCGATGTCACCGCCGGCCGGCCGGTCCCTCTCTTCCCCGCGACCCGCGCTTCCCCTACCCACTGCTGAACTCCTCTTCACGCGGCACCGCTCCCCCGCGACCTAAGCGCCCTACCTCGCGGCGTCGCGACGCCGCTGTCCGCTAGATCGCGTTGACGCACCAGCTTTAGAGGTTCCGCCGCTCTTTCCCGTCGTCTGATTTACAGTGCATCCATTATGTTTCCATTCACCACCAACTGAAATTCATCACAAAGTGCTTGTGGAATATTTCAGATCATCGCGGCCGATCGGAAGTTTGGAAGGGTTTTGCGGTTAAAGAATCCCACTTTAAATTCCATCTTCGTCAGTCTTCGGATACATAAGTCGGTAGTAATATGCTTTGTCAAAGAAGCGCCCTTCAACGCTTGGGCGTTGGAACTGCTTGTTTTTGTTTTGTTCGGAAGGAGTATCAACAGAGAAATTTGAAGCTAGCTAAGGATGGTCTGAGCCCCCGACTCCTTTTTTATTCAATATAGAAAATGTCTATTTTTGTGCTATTCAGTGTTTTTTCCTTCTAGTACGTTGGCTTAGTGCCAAAAAAAGGGCAAAATGCTGAAAATCGTGTTATACCACTTTAGGAGATCAAACAAGATGACATTTGAAGAGTTTTGAGTCGAAGAGGCATTTTCAAAATGGTGGCAGATCCAAGATGGCGGCCATTCAAAATGGCGGCCGGCGCGTACTTTGAGCCGCTATAGATCGAGATCCACTGAACCGATTTTATTCTTCTTTTTTTTGTTTGATAGATAATTGAAAGGTAAATACAACAAAATCACAAACTTTTTGATTTTGACAATATACAGGGTGTTTTTTCCACAAAACCCGGTTTTTGTGCATTGATAAAAAAGCTTTTAACCCATATATCTTTTAAAATCGCATTATTAAGGCCCCTTTTAATACTCGCCATGTAAAAGAGCGTCTTTTGAGCTTTCCAACGATATATTACATGATGGGTCTATAATTTAAGGTTTTCGCACCACTGCGATCCGCGCGACGGCGGCACAGCGCGGGCCTGCATAAATTAATCCAGGGGCATATGTTGAAAAGAAGCCTCCCGTGGAATAGTGAATGGAGCAAGTGTGAAAAGTGGCCTAATCTCTTCTTTTCGATGTGCAGAAAAATAATTTAGATGTTGTCTAGCTCAATTTTGCGTCCAACCCCTCCAATTCAAGATGGCGGCCAAAATGGGGGCTCGGGGGTTGAAGATGTTAGAATTTGTTTTTGATGCCGTGTAAGGGGTTTATCACTATATAACTTTGGTCGTAGAGTCCGAATTTGAGGTCCAAAATTGTCTCCGGCTCAAAGGGATGCCCAAAATCCAATATGGCCGCCAAAATTTCCACGATAGGGTCAAATCTCCGAAAGTTGCGTAAAACTGCCAAGTAGTATATCTTTCATAGGGTTTTCTGGGTCGTAAATTTCACGGATGAGGTCAGAATTTCACTACAGATTTATTGAAGCCCAGAAATTTCAAAATGGCGGCCAATATGGCTGCCGTTGCGGAGTGAAATATTTTGGCCTGCATAAATTAATCCAGGGGCATATGTTGAAAAGAAGCCTCCCGTGGAATAGTGAATGGAGCAAGTGTGACAAGTGGCCTAATCTCTTCTTTTCGATGTGCAGAAAAATAATTTAGATGTTGTCTAGCTCAATTTTGCGTCCAACCCCTCCAATTCAAGATGGCGGCCAAAATGGGGGCTCGGGGGTTGAAGATGTTAGAATTTGTTTTTGATGCCGTGTAAGGGGTCTATCACTATGTAACTTTGGTCGTAGAGTCCGAATTTGAGGTCCAAAATTGTCTCCGGCTCAAAGGGATGCCCAAAATCCAATATGGCCGCCAAAATTTCCACGATAGGGTCAAATCTCCGAAAGTTGCGTAAAACTGCCAAGTAGTATATCTTTCATAGGGTTTTCTGGGTCGTAAATTTCACGGATGAGGTCAGAATTTCACTACAGGTTTATTGAAGCCCAGCAATTTCAAAATGGTGGCCAACATGGCTGCCGCTCAGATAGTGAGAACGGTAGAGAAGTTACCATGCATACAATGATGAATTTTCGTGCATGTTATGTACCCCGCTGATTCTGTATGTAGTCATCAAGTACATCGGAGTGGTAGTGATAGTTGTCTGTAGTACATCTAGGACATGTTCAAGAACGTATTTCCTGATTTTTCCTAAGAAGATACTTTTCTCGCTTGAAGGACAAAATACACAATTCTGAATACAAAGGTCACCCTTGGGAGTTCAGCGGACAAAGGGGGATTCCAACTTTGGAGAGCGGGATTCTCACCACAATTTTAATTTTTTTTTTTTTTTTTTTTTTTTTTTTTTTTTTTTTTTTTTTTTTTTTTTTAAAAATAAAATCAGATAGTAAGCTGAGATTTAAGATAAATCGATACCAAAAATTCCACCATCAGCCAATCCCGCAATGACAGAAAGGTAACTTATCTACCGTTCTCATTATCTGAGCGGCAGCCATGTTGGCCACCATCTTGCTTCTTAGAGAACTTTTATCGGCCTGTTTCGGTATTTGGACCTCATCTGTGGAATTTGCGACCCAAAAATCCAATGCAGGGGCACCTCACTCGAGGATACGAGCCTCAACAAAATATTTCACTCCGCAACGGCAGCCATATTGGCCGCCATTTTGAAATTTCTGGGCTTCAATAAATCTGTAGTGAAATTCTGACCTCATCCGTGAAATTTACGACCCAGAAAACCCTATGAAAGATATACTACTTGGCAGTTTTACGCAACTTTCGGAGATTTGACCCTATCGTGGAAATTTTGGCGGCCATATTGGATTTTGGGCATCCCTTTGAGCCGGAGACAATTTTGGACCTCAAATTCGGACTCTACGACCAAAGTTATATAGTGATAGACCCCTTACACGGCATCAAAAACAAATTCTAACATCTTCAACCCCCGAGCCCCCATTTTGGCCGCCATCTTGAATTGGAGGGGTTGGACGCAAAATTGAGCTAGACAACGTCTAAATTATTTTTCTGCACATCGAAAAGAAGAGATTAGGCCACTTTTCACACTTGCTCCATTCACTATTCCACGGGAGGCTTCTTTTCAACATATGCCCCTGGATTAATTTATGCAGGCCCGCGCTGTGCCGCCGTCGCGCGGATCGCAGTGGTGCGAAAACGGGCGGCACCCGATTCCCTCCCGAGATTCCCTCCCGGATCCGATTCCCTCCCGCTAATGACCGCTGCCCAAGTCCGTTTCCGATTCCCTCCCGCTAATGACCTTTAATAAAATGAAGCGGCAACGTCGCTTTAATCATTCAACTTACCATTTCCAGAGAGATGCGCTGTTTCCCGTGAGTGTTTCAGGAAAATTAGTGTATATTCACAAAATTATGATGATTTGATGAAGAAAGTGGGCTAGGTTGATAGAAAGTTCCCAAAGTCTGTTTCATATGTATGTGTTCATATGCATGTTGTATGTAGTTTTTCTGTGAACATCCGGCAGCCATGAACATGACTTACTACTGTGATTTTATTTTTTGTGTGACGCATCGGGCTCTCTACACACCTTTTAGTTTTTCTGTGAACATCCGGCAGCCATGAAGAGGGTCATAGAAGGGAGAGAGGGTTCTCAAATTTTGTTTTATGCATGCATATGAAATAGACTTTGGGAACTTTCTATCAACCTAGCCCACTTTTTTCATCAAATCATCATAATTTTGTGAATATACCCTAATTTTCCTGAAACACTCACGGGAAACAGCGCATCTCTCTGGAAATGGTAAGTTGAATGATTAATGCGACGTTGCCGCTTCATTTTATTAAAGGTCATTAGCGGGAGGGAATCGGAAACGGACTTGGGCAGCGGTCATTAGCGGGAGGGAATCGGATCCGGGAGGGAATCTCGGGAGGGAATCGGGTGCCGCCCGCGAAAACCTTAAATTATAGACCCATCATGTAATATATCGTTGGAAAGCTCAAAAGACGCTCTTTTACATGGCGAGTATTAAATAGTCCAGGCAAACAAGGAAAAGAGCCTGCAAAAATCCCGGGTAGCAATGTTTTCATCGATTCCTATGTAATTTTTGACGCTGAATCCGAATTTCAACTTTGCGCCATTAAATTCGGACCGGAAAGTTGCCAAATTTGGCAAAAATGGCCTAAAATCGGCCTTTTTTCCGGATTATGGCCTGTAACTTGCCAAAAATCGATCTGACGATAAAATTAGTTATTTTCAGAAATAAAGCTCGTTAAATTTCCTATAAAAAAGTTCCTATACACTTTTTTGCTCAGGGCAAAATCAAGCGCGCTGGCGGGCTCCAAACTTTGAAAAATGAGCGAAAATTTGGTTTTTTGCGGGTTATGGCCTGTGACTCGTCCAAAATCGATCTAACGACAATTTGGTTGTTTTAAAAAAAAAGTTCGTTAAATTTCCCATAAAAAAGTTTCTATACCCTTTTTTGCTCAAGGCAAAACTAAGCGCGCTGACGGGCACCGAACTTCGAAATATGAAGGAAAATCGCGTTTTTTTGCGGTTTTTGCAAAAATCCCGGGTAGCAATGTTTTCATCGATTCCTATGTAATTTTTGACGCTGAATCCGAATTTCAACTTTGCGCCATTAAATTCGGACCGGAAAGTTGCCAAATTTGGCAAAAATGGCCTAAAATCGGCCTTTTTTCCGGATTATGGCCTGTAACTTGCCAAAAATCGATCTGACGATAAAATTAGTTATTTTCAGAAATAAAGCTCGTTAAATTTCCTATAAAAAAGTTCCTATACACTTTTTTGCTCAGGGCAAAATCAAGCGCGCTGGCGGGCTCCGAACTTTAAAAAATGAGCGAAAATTGTGTTTTTTGCGGTTTTTGCCCGATGTCTCCTGTTTTAATCGTCCGACGAGTAATTTCTGGACAAATTAAGTGCAGATGATAAAATTTACACCTAGTGAAATGAATTGATGTAAATAATAAGGATAACCCAACACATTACAGTATGCGCAATTTTCGCACATTTTACAAAGTTCGGAGCCCGCCAGCGCGCTTGATTTTGCCCTGAGCAAAAAAGGTATATGAACTTTTTTATAGGAAATTTAACGAGCTTTATTTCTGAAAATAACTAATTTTATCGTCAGATCGATTTTTGGCAAGTTACAGGCCATAATCCGGAAAAAAGGCCGATTTTAGGCCATTTTTGCCAAATTTGGCAACTTTCCGGTCCGAATTTAATGGCGCAAAGTTGAAATTCGGATTCAGCGTCAAAAATTACATAGGAATCGATGAAAACATTGCTACCCGGGATTTTTGCAGGCTATAGCCCCTTTCATGGCTTGTTTGCCTGGACTAAAAAGGGGCCTTAATAATGCGATTTTAAAAGATATATGGGTTAAAAGCTTTTTTATCAATGCACAAAAACCGGGTTTTGTGGAAAAAAACACCCTGTATATTGTCAAAATCAAAAAGTTTGTGATTTTGTTGTATTTACCTTTCAATTATCTATCAAACAAAAAAAAGAAGAATAAAATCGGTTCAGTGGATCTCGATCTATAGCGGCTCAAAGTACGCGCCGGCCGCCATTTTGAATGGCCGCCATCTTGGATCTGCCACCATTTTGAAAATGCCTCTTCGACTCAAAACTCTTCAAATGTCATCTAGTTTGTTCCCTGAAAGCCGCTAAACTGTATCACGATTTGCCACTATTTGCCCTTTTTTGGTAATTAGCCACCGTATTAACATGGCGATTGATCGCCGCGAGTGAAAGACGAAAGCCAATGGAGAGCCTTGATTTCGATATATCGACGTCAATGGATCGAAATCAAGGTTCTCCATTGGCTTTCGTCTTTCACTCGCGTCGATCAATCGCCGTGTGAACCTAGGCCTTCAGACAACTCTTATTCTCCTAAAGTTTTCAATTGAAGTACCTGCATAGAAGGCGTTTGTACATGTCGGCATATGGAGATCTCAGGGTCCAAAAGGGCAGTCAACCTTCTAACACAAAAAATGCCACTGCCAAAGTCCAGATTCCAATATCAAACCAAGATGGCCGAGAAAACTAACAAGCTTAAAAAGCTTAAACCCAGTTTGAAAAAAATTATTTTGAAAATTAATTATTGGCTCAACAATACGAGCTTGCAATAGCATTTCAATGCAACCTTGCTGTAAGATTTAAAAGCAATCCTCCCTGACCCATCTCAGATTACCTAAGGACTGTGGCAAGCTTGTTGCAAGGATCCTGAAATCTTTTAGAAAATTTCCAGTGCAAACTAACAGCAAAATTTTAATTTAAACTCACTAAATATTGCAAAGAGCTGACTGCACGCTTGCCGCAAAGTTCTAACTCCAAAATGTTCGCAATGAAAAAGAAAATGTGCCTCAAGAATTTCAGTGGAAGCTTTCTTTTTTAGCTTGAGCCAGACCACACTTGATTTTAAAGCACAAGTAAGTGTTAAAAATTAAGTGGAAATGTTACTTATCCCTCAGAACTGGAATGTTACTTATCTCTGTCGTCTATGTCGAATTCCAGAGTGGACGAAGATATTTAATAGGTATGTGGTAAAAAGATGACGATAAGTAAGCACATCTCACTCAAATGCTCAAAGAAAGCCTTAATTTTATACTTTAATTCGGAAAGGACGCTTTAGGCTCCCAACTATACAAAAATTCGTTTCCTTTTATCATTTCCGTTATTACGGAATTTTACGTAGACTTATATTTTTTTGAGAGAACAACAAAAAATTAAAGTTTTATGGATAGTATAGTAATACGAAAGCAGAAGTATTTCAAAATACTTTTTAGTTCCAAGACCTGAACTAAAAAAGTAGACTTTTAACAGAAAAACTCAGTTTTGCTTCATTGCTATACGGTCATGAAATTTCAGCCACCAAGGACTCGCAATAGTTTTGTCACGTGGTGCAGTGCCCAGCGCAACATTCTCGCGACAAAAAATTGTGAGGAGCCTCTGTTATCCTTTAATTCAGTGGTTATGCAATTTTAGTTACCCAAGAGTCGTAATAGTTGTATCACAGTTTTTATCATCCCAGCGCTTCATCTCGTTACAAACATTTAAAGTTATAAAGCCGTTAATGAGCCGGTGACATGAGATATGATTGATGCTTTACAGCCCGTGACAAGATATACAATATAATAAAACAATTTACATAGTGAGTAACAAGGCTAATTGGACTGCATTTCGCAATTTGGAACTATAAATTCTAGCTCATCTGAAAAAACACTTATGTGCGTAGGGAAACTAATGTCACATACGTTGTTTTCTAACCAGGCCAGATTTTATAGTTCCAAATTGCAAAATGCAGTCTAATTTTCACAAATAAAACCAAAACGTATCGGCCGAAAACTCAGCCTTCCTCAGTTTGATAAAGCAGTAAAAAAAAAGTAAAAATCTGAAAATGGTACTTGGCTGTACCTTTCAAAGCAAGAACAATGTTGCTATCGCAATATTGATATAACATTTTAGATAACAACATTGTTCTCGCTTTCAAAGGTACAGCCAAGTACTATTTTTCGATTTTTACAATTTTTTAACTGTTTTATCTAACTGAGGAAGGCCGAGGTTTCAGCCGAAACGTTTTGGTTTTCATTTTGAAAATTAGCCATCTTATGCCCACTATGTAAATTGTTTTATTATTATAAGCCGGTGACTCGAGAATATTGATGACCAGGGTCGGACTGGCTCGCATCTGAGGGCGTAGACCCTTGGCTGGTTAAAGGGGCGTAATGTGATATTTCCTGGTAGGGCATTCCCTACGTGGAGAGGGGTTCAGAAAATTTTGGCAAATCAGCACAAGTTTACGCTATTTTCAGGTTCAAAGTTTATTGATAAGTCAGTTAAGTTAGTTTATTGATTGGTTAGTTGCCACGGAGTAAAAATTGCAAAATTGAACGTGAAGCACATCATTGAGGGCTCACGCTTCGCGTCATCGCGCCTTCAATTTTTCAGATGCATCACGGACGTCCATCAAGTACGAATAGTTGTATCTCTGCGCCGTCGTAAACGCGCATCCTTTCCCTCGCCTTGTTTCCATAGTGTGTTTGTTTGCGTTTGTCTTATTCGTAATGGTGTTTCAAGCACTACGTGAGTAACACAGCCGAAGGTAGGAGAGATGTATTCGGGCTTCTTTTTAAACTTTTCTCTCGAAACTGAGCATTCTGAGCGACGCTTTCATTGACAGCATAAAGCAGAGCATTGAGAGCTCACGGTTCGCGTCATCGCGCCTTCAATTTTTCAGATGCAGCACGGACGTCCATCAAGTACGAATAGTTGTATCTCTGCGCCGTCGTTAACGTGCATCCTTTCCCTCGCTTTATTTCCATATTGTGTTTGTTTTCGTTTGTCTTATTTGTAATGTTGGTTCAAACTAGAGCAGAGCATTGCGAGTTCACGACTCACGGCATCGCGTCTTACATTTTTCATATGCAATGCGGACATCCATCTTGCGCGAATACTTGTATCGCGTTTACATTTTAGATGTCTCTTATTTTTTAATTTCGAGATAAATTAAAGTTAAGTTTGCCCGAGCTATGCTATGGTATGTCCAGGTCAATAGTCATTTGAAAAGGAGGACATATGTTTAAAGGTCTCTTAAGAGGTCTATGAAGGATGCGTATGTCTAAAAATCGAACCGACCATCGCTTCTAAGGGAGTTACACATAGCGAATGAAGGAGGGGGATGATAAAGCGCCTGTATGTCAAGAGGAAGGTGAAAATTTCACAGAAAATTGTTTACTCTTCAGAAAGTAGTTCTTGGACCTCTGTTCACCACTATCATGCGTTAAAGCACCTTTTGTTTACTCCTAACCCTCTCTTCCTCCGTTCATTTAAGAAATTTTTCTCACATATTCTCGGTCGTAATTTTTTTTCTTCTTATTTTGCTATCTGTGAGCGGGGCGCGTTCTCGGCGCGCAAAAGGGGCGTATCTGCCAATGGCAGATTGGCCTTATGGCCAGTCCGAGCCTGTTGATGACGAGTATGACTTTATGGCGTTAGACAAAGCGATAGACAAAGAAGTCAAAGGGAAAATGGAGCGTTCGTATTGACGGAAGCGGGTGGTTAAAACTGCCGTGCTAAGGAAGAACGCCGTATGAGCCTTTAGACGTCGCCAAGTTTCCTTCGATAAAAAGCAAAATTACTGGGAAATTTGTGAATATTTTTTTCCAAACTTTTCAGATAATTTAGTTCTTTATTTCCGCTAAAGTTCCCGAAAATTTCAAGGAAAAATATTCATAACATTCCTTAATAATAAAAATTTTATCGAAGGAAATTTGGCAACTCTTGCATGTACATACGGCGTTTTTCCTTGGCACGACAGAAAAGTGACATAGGAGGTAACGTAATTGACTAATTAACGGCAACCCACAAGGGACTTTACAGTTTGTCCATCATTTTCCTCCTTAGTCCATGACAACCACCCGTTTTAACCAATAAGATTGCTCCATTTTCCTCTTGTTTTCTGTGTCTATAGCTTTGTCTATCAATTTCAATAATCAGCCGCAAGTACTATTTTTACGCGAAGCGCGAGGTTGAATATGTATGTAATAGAAATGGAGTAGTAAAACAGCTCAAATCTTTTTGTGCCAGCCAAATCTGTTCCCCCACACCATTGACACATTTTTTTAAACAAAAAAACAATATGGACCAAAAAAGTTCTAAGTAAGCAGAATTAATAGAACATGACATACTTTTTCGTGTTTCATCGTCTTTCTGCTTGTTCTTGCCTATTTTCGAAATAGAATGGGGACAGGAAACCTACGTCACATCACATCGCAAAAAAGGTTGCGACGCATTTCTTCCGACAGTTTCCTAGCTTCTCCGCACGAACTCAACCGCCGGCACACATCAAGATAAACACTTCAAGACTGAAAAAATGATTACCTCCTGGAAAATGCACCGGCGTTATCTACGTCAAACTACCCTGCCAGGCAACGCACAAACGTAGAAATCTAATAATAAACCAAGCAGCACCATGGAAAAAAATCTAAAAGAAGTACCATGAAAAACCGCGTCGCTATTTTAGGCCCAAGCTGAGAATAACACAAATGTGGCACTGCGAAGTAGGAAGGGACAAAACAGCTCAAGGAAGGCTGAGGAATAAGAAATGAGAAAGAAAGAATTGAGAAGCACAGTTTCGCCGAAACTGAAAAGTCTCGGCGGATTTTCCTAAATGATCGCAAATAAAATCATCGAAAATTTCGACGCGATATTTTCATTTGCTCTACTTTCATTTTATGTTCCCAAAAGAATTTAAATATCATCCGAGTTTTTGAACTGTTCAAATGAGGATTAATATTTACCGTTTAAATGTAATAAAAACCGGAGCAGAGAGTCAAGAATAATGACACGTAGCCCTAGTGGAAAAGTTAACGGAAAGCAGGAAAATCTCCACGCCCTTTTAGGGACTGCAGTTTCGCGATGCACACTCGTTGGAAACTGTGTCCAACGCACCGTGGGACGTGGGTGGTGGATTTGACACCGAGAAATCACAAAGGATTAAAGCGCGCACCGTGCTGTGAAAGCAATGCGTGAAGTATTCCTATAGTATAATATGCGTTTCTCGCCAACTGACCGACGGAACTGCGTTTGGCGCAATGCGAGAAGTATCCATGCAGTCTTGTAGGCGCTAATATGCGCGTGGCGCTGACCGCACTATTTAGCGCAATGCGTGAAGTATTCCTACAGTCTCGCAGGCGCCAATACGCGTTCAACGCCAGCCGCACTGTATTTGGCGCAATTTTTCGAACTCGCGTTAGAATAATCGCTGCATCAATGGGGCTTAAAAGGTCCATGTTGTGATTCGACGCTGTATGAGCATTTCAACGTTGCCTCGTTTCTCCCGATAAAATATTTTTTCCTAGAAAAGTTAGGAAAGTTCTTCATAATGTTCACTCTTTAGAGTGAATGGATCATTAAAACTGTACGAATTTAAGCACTCTACTTCATGGTTTCTCACCAAAATTTTACGTAAAACACGCATCGTGCAACGGAAACTACTTAAATCAACTCCTGAATAAGATATAAACATTTTTATTGTACATTGGTCACGGGGAATTTGAATTGTAAGAAGTAAAAAATAAACTTTAACCCCTCCGAAAACGGGTTATTTTTTTCTTCTCGACTTTGAGTTCTTGGCAGGAGAATGTAACCGACTAGTGGAACTCAAAAACATTCTTAACTCAATTTTTTTCGAAAATATGGATTGGTTCCCTTCTGATGAGCTCGGTCCAAGTAATGTGTATCTTGCTCAAGATCTATTATTGACTACTTCTTTAAACATGATACGATTAGACGATTACTAACCTGAAGGCTCAGAGGGTGGGAATATGGAGAGGGCTTTCAATAACAGTAACCACTAATTTTCAAAAGGCTATGTGGCTCTCCCCGTCCGAGTACGGCAGGAAAACTGGAAGGACCAGCCTCGCAGTGATGACGTATACGGAACATGCTCTCGTAAGTTTTGGCGCAGGCGTTTCGGCGTTTTATTTCACCAACAATTTGTAAAATGCGTCAAAGGTTAAGCATATATCTTATACATTTTTTTGAGCTAAAAAAATGTTTGAAATTCATTCCAAGCGCTATTATGGGTCAGCCTCACTGGAAAAGTCGCCTATCCTGATGTAGATTTTGATGTAAAGAAAGAACAACGAACGAGACCCTAATCCGAAAACGATCGAACCTTGAATGATCGATTACCGGTATGTCCCCATTTGAATCGATTATTAAGTAGTTCATTGGGAACACGCCGTCTATCGATCTTTTTCCATAGGTTTAAATGGCAGATCAATCGATACATCGCATAGCACGCAACGCCTCTGGTTGATAAACTGATTCTATTTTTACCACGGGAGTTTTTCGCTGTTTTCTTCTTTTTTCTTGGGGGGAGGGGGGGGGGAAGATATTTATAACTTCGTTGAGGTGAATTATGAGAACTCGGCGAGATAAACAAAGTAGAAAAACTTGTCCCCTGGTTTTCAAGAGTGGAAAAAGGGTTTTACTTGAGCTAGAAACCGAATTATTTCCAGGAATTTTAGCGGCTCTGGTGTTTCCCCCCCCCCCCCCCCCCCCCCCCCCCCCCCCCCGCTGCCTCCCATAGCGCTCTAGAGATGCTATTCCGGACGGTCCCAGCTGGGGAGTATCAATGCAGCATGTTACATTGTAGAGACCGCGCGTTGGTTGATGGGAATCGGCGCCATTTTCGGCTATGTTCCTTGTCATGACTTTATTTTATTGCATACTGTTTTATTGTTAGTCAATGCTATGTTGTGTATTGTATTTTTGGAATCATGGTGATACAGTCAACAATTCAAAACTTGTTTGTGCTTTTATCTCGTGATGGAAAAAATGTACTTTACGTTCAAAATTTGAAAATTTGAATTTTAAAGTTTTCGCGGTTAAGGAAGCTTTAACCACTGGGTTGGAGCTTCCTAGTCATATTACTTGATATCAGCTGATAGCAAACAAAGGTTACCAGGGAAACCGTAAACGTCTAACAACTATCGTGGCCATTGGGGCGATTATTGAAATGATATCGACTGTATGTCGCCGCTTACGACAGGACATAGCCCTATCTTAACTGTGTAATATATCGCAATTCGATATTGTTTTGATTTTTAAAAGGAGCAATTCATTCATGCAGTTCCGATTAGTTTTTGCGAACGGGCCCTTAACCTACGGCACTCGGCTCATGGGAATTTTTTAACTTGTCCTGGACGGACTCGTCTGTAGCGCCTCGTTCTTCGTTGTGTGTGGAACCTAATGCCGGACTTACTGTAACACCTCCATTCCTCAATTCCGGTGAGGAATACGTCTCTACCCTTAACTCAATATAAATATACAAATTGATAAGTGAGTGCTTTAGTCTCCTGAAAACAGAATTGCGAAACTTAAAATTGGAGAAAAATGATGAGTAAATGAAAAAATGGAACCAATTGATGGGATATGTCGCATGCCATTCTGACACAAAATATGGCGTCTATCGAATCACCTTAACTAAATAAAATAACCAAATTTTCAACTCTCAAACTATCAACTATCAACTATCAAATTTCAAACTATCAAAATTTCCAACAATGACAAAAATGATTGTAATATACCTATAATGTAATGAAATATACACGCTCTAATCATTTAATTTGTATTACCTTTATGTTATGTACCTACATGTTATACTATTTTTATAATAAATTTTGCCAACATGCTTTTCAATTCAGTCTACAACATTTCATTCCGACGTGGCAATAATGATTTATAATGCCCCTAATCCATTAAAATGAATTACAATAGTAATGCCGCATTATAATGTCGTATTATACATCGCAACGATTCATGTCCTACTGATTATTGATTATTGTAAGATGAATTCTGTTTTCTCTGATTGTATGTTTCATACGTGCGAAGCCAGTACGGGTCACTAGAAACGTGGTTCGTACGGGTGGCTGATGAAATTGATCTTCGAATACCTTTTGATGAGCTAGGGAAATGGAACCATCTGCATCTCATGGACAATAAATAGTTTCCGTAATTAAGGTCATCCCGTGATTAAGGTGCCGTGATTTAAGTCATAAATTCTTCATCTAATTCTTGATTCATCTCCAAAATGTCTGCTAAAGCTTTCATGCGCTTCTCCTTGTATGCATGAATGAGCAAATTGGGTATCGAACAAGCGGACACTTTTTGAAAATTTAGATGATTCTGGACAATATCGTACAGAAGTCCACGAGCTGCAGATAGAACCATTACCTCTAGCTCATCAAAAGTTATTCGAAGATCATTCAACAACCTCTTTGACAAGTTGCAAAAACTTTTCGTTAACAATAGTGTCACACAGGTACTAGGAATATTTACTATTTAACGAACCTTATATTTCCCTGACTCAGTCCTAAATTATAGAAGTATGCGTTACTTTTCCAGCAATCCAAAAAAACAATTATACAAAAAACCAATACCTACACTTTCAGATATAAAAATGAAATTTTTTGCAGCCTCGCTAAACGACTTATCAACCAGAGATTTTTTAGGAAGCGGACCTCCAAAGAGCTTTCAAAATTAAAAGTATACAACAAGTGATAATGCCATGTATTCGCCATATCAAAGCCCAATACACATTTATACACCGGCTACGTAAATCTGCTAAGTTACAAAACATGAATCGACAGTTGTCGGATTGTACATCAATGACAAAATGTGTCTAGGCCCTCATTCTTGACTACAACTACAGCCCCCAGAGCCGCTCTCCGACGCCAATGCGTTGGAGCTTCCTGCTTGTTTTCAAGTACGTTCGGCTTGCGTACGAATTATAATTAGAGCAACTTCATCGCATTCGCATGTCTCTAGTTTTTCTTCCCCCCCCCCCCCCCCCCCCCCCACGTTGATGGCTTCTAACCTCTATTTGAGAATGACCGATTCTACTGCGGATTGAGAAGATCAATAAATTGACGTAAGAAGCTCATTAACGCTATACAACTTCCCGGAACACGAAAAACATATTTTCATCGAGATTCAAAGCGGAAGTATAAAAGACCTCTAGATAGCTCTTCCGCTGTCAGTTATCACCGGTGAAGGAAGAGTTCCTTAGGGAGTGAAAGTTTTGATCGAGTGATAGAAAGAATTGGTTCTGCATTCAGAATATAAACTTAAATAGGCGCGATTTTGTATTTTACACATGTTATCTTAAAACATAGAACGGAATAGATTATTCAATTTGGAAGGAACAATGCCACTATTTGGTTTCTTAACTTGAATTCTCGACTCAAAAGACTTTTAATGCATGTATATGTCTTTTAGAGGATTGTAAGAGGGCATCCAAACATTTGTAAAGCCTCACAGCGATTCGTCTAGGACGCGAGAGCGAACAACGACATTTTTATCTTAACGCTCGATTTTATTTTCAGAAGTTTATTCTGAAAGCATTTGAAAGTGCACCTTGAAGTTCTAACTTTATTATTTGCAGTGAAGAGAATAGGTTGTGTGACTGATACTAAATACTTTAAACATGAGTAAAGCAACCGTCTGTATTTCTGCATTTACTTTTTTCTTTGTGGTACTTAACGTCTCGGTCTTTCTTCAATTTATTCATCCTACGTATGCGGCCCCCAGTGCAACGCAAACCTCGGATCTAAGTCATCAAGTCTTCATCATCACTCAACAATTGGTAAGAAAAATATTCACGTTGATTTATTGTAGAGTCAGAACAGAGAATTTTTGAAATTCGACTGAAATTGAATCAGTGAGTTTGAAAACACATCCGATTTTCACTTTTTTACGGTTTAGTAACACTTATGGATAGAAGCATCTGCACGCAAAAGGAAATTTCGACATTGCAATCGGAAGTGTTCGAAACAGCGACGGGATAAGGGAAAAATCGAAGTATTTCATTGGAAATACCAATTTTTGACCATTTCAAGGGGAATAAGGTGACCATCCGATTTTGCGGTTTCCTTTTTTCGGTTCAGTATACCTTGTAACAACAAGTTATATAAATATTCAAGCGTTATTCAGGTCGAAAAATATAAATTTTTCAGGGCAGACTATGAAAAATCAGTAGGTATCTGAAAGTCGGTGAGAACGAAAACACTCCAACTCGGAAATTTTTAAACGCTTAATTCTCTGTCATCAAATATGGTGTATCGATTTCAACTTTGTGCTTTACAAGGTCTCTAAGTACTTGTCCTTTGGCACCAAAAAGGTTTTTCCTAAACTAACTTCTTCGCCCGCTGCGCAGGTTTAGGTGTTTCCTGAACAATTTTTTTCCCGAGTTGGTGTGTTTTCAAACTCACTGATTCAATTGATAATTTATAAAAATACAATTCTAAGGCTTTCTTTTTAAGCCTTTGATCTTGAGAATAACTGGACCGATTTACTTCGGTTTGTTTTAAACGACAGCTCTCGACCTGCAAAGACAGCACTCCTCAGTTTTTCGATTTTCGTACAAATTTGCGACGTTACAAAATTTACCTCGATTTAAACTGACACATTGTCGGGTTACCGTTAGACAGTTCGTTCTCTTTTATCTCGAAAATTGCCGGACTAATTTACCTCAAATTGTGTTAAATGCAAATCTTAGGCTCTAGACGTGCAAACAGTCAAACACCCCTCGTTTTTTCGATTTGCGCGACCGAAGTTGCAAAAATTACCTCTGATCTGACTCTTAAACACGATTCTGATGTGACCAGCTCGCGAAATTCGGAACATTTGAGATCTTCCTGAATTTTTCCCGGAACTTTTGGAATTTCCGAACTGTTCCAGATCTTTTGCATTTTTCGGAACTTTCTCAGAACTTTTGCAAAATTCTAAAAAGAACTCCAGAACTTCTGACGAATTTTACGAAGTCATGGAGTGGGAGACATCGGAACTAAAAAGTTTCGAGTCCCGGACATAGAAATATCCGATCAAAGATATTATAACAGTTAGATGCGGCTAAGGTGGGGTAACCTGGATCTGCTAGGGGGTACATGCGCCTGGCGGATAGGCAGCGTGTTTTACGCTGAGACGAACTCTCCTAAGGGAAAGGGGGATATGGGAGAGTTCGCTTCTGCGTAAAACACGCTGCCTATCCGCCAGGCGCATGTACCCCTAACAGGTCCAGATACCCAGCCTTAGGTAAGCCCGTACCGCGTATCTAACTGTTACAATATCTTTGTATCCGATATAAGTACCTCCTAGTCCCACATCTTGTTCAGGAGTAAATTTTTTTGGCCCGGCTCTTTATGACGCCTATACTTTGATGTTTCCAGGTGATGGCACAGAACTCTGGCGCAGAGGGGACTGATGGGGTAGAGGAAGGGCCTCGCTTGGAAGTTCGCAAGAAGAAACGATGCAAGCGGTGCAGAAAATTGTTTCGGAAAATATTCGGCGGACCCACAACGAGATACAAAGGGAGTTACGACGACGACGAGATACTGTGTCCATGCTGGGGCCCAAGCTGCACCTGTAGCGGAAAAAATGCCCCCCCAATGTGACGTCATCCTGAGTACCTGAACCGGGAGAGCACAGACAGGCATGCGCTACAGTTTCGCACAGGTTCGGTTTCGCAAAAATTTTGTCAGTGCACAATCTTGCAACGTCTCAACGCAGATCAGATTCAAAATTCTCTGCCGCTACATCTTCGATGGCGTCTGTATGTTTTTAGTCCAATTATTTTTGGTAGCGGTTTTTAGTACTGGGATTTTGACCGAAAGTGTTCCTAGTTTTTAAGTAGTTTTAAGTATTTTAAAATGAGTTATAATTTTACGATGGTTAAAAATAACCGCGGCAAAGACAGCATCTCATATGAAGGCTTTAAGTATTACAAATTTCACCTTCAAAATTCCAGTATGCCTCTCTCATTCATTTTGTGTAGAATCGTAATATTTTTCGAATTATATTGACCGCGAAAAGTAGAGGTTCTGCAATGTTGCAACATAGTGCATTAAAATATCTCAATGCTAACCTTACAGAATCAAAAGTGTGCGAAAGTGATAAACTACCCACAGACAGTGTCGTGTCCACACAGCTCTCTGAATCTGATTGTTCCTCCTGCGAGCAGATTATTAAAATTGATAGACAAGGCGATAGACAAAGAAGACATAGAGAGTATGTATGTTACGGCGTGTGCGATCATATTGGTTGAGATAGGTGGTTCTGATAGACTAAGGAAGAAGATGATGTACTAGTACTATCTATAGGGTCCCTCGTGGGTTGCCGTTACTTTGTCTATTACCTACCTCCTTTGTCCATTGCAACCACCTGTTTCCACCAATAGGATCCCTCCTTATCTCTTTTGGCTTCTTTGTCTATAGCTTTGTCTATCAATTTCAATAATCGGCCCGCAACTCTGGACCTTTCGTGAGACTCTCACTCCCCATGACCCCGATTTGTAAGAATGTATAGTTTTAAGAGATAAATTAATGTAGTAGTACTAATATTCGTTGATTTTAGAGCGGTACCATAGCAACTAGGGCTATTAACACCTCTGCAGTTAGGTTAGAAAGTTTGCTACAAAAAAAAAAAGAAACACATTTGGAAAGTAGTTGTAAAAATTTAGAATGTATTTACAGGATTAGAAGAAAAATAGAATATAAAAGAGAATAATTGAATACTTAATCGCGGCGAAAAGTCCATCAATAGATCTCCAGTGTTTGGTTAGATTTTGAGTTTAGTGCTGGAGAGCATGAATTCGAAAAATTTACAGGATGGGTTTTCAAAAGTTAATTTTTAGGAGAGGGGATAGAGCAGGAGAAAATAAGGCCTTTTTAATTTTTTTCTTAAAAGGGGGTATTTATACCCAGCGAATATGGATTTATAATATAAAATAAATAAATATTATCTAGAGAGTAAGTTTGATTCTCGGAATAATTTTTCATCCGATTTTGATCACAACTCGACATTTTAGAAGTTGGATATCTCGATGTTCATGCATTGATAGTGCCCAATTCTCCCCTGGTACCATTATAATTTTAATTTGTATGGTTCCTCTCCTTTAGGGTGGGGACACCTATTCCAATCCGTAAGTTCGCAATAAAAAAAACGTTGTACATGTGGATAGGATTTCAAGAATTTGATTCAAGGAGAGTGTGTATGAATTGGTACTGACTCTTTTAAAAAATAATCCTCCCTAAGATTTAACTTGCTTAATTGGACTGATGTTGATTCTTAAAACGTGTTATGTGTAATTGATTACTGAATTTACAAAAAGAAAGTTATCTTCTTTAACAGCGATTTTTCTTCCTTTTTTTATTTTTGGAAATACAGTTTTTTCCCTCGAAAAGCCTGCAGTATTTCTTGTCCTTTCTTTCAGCTTAATCTTCTATGTGGTCTGATAGGAATATTGACTCTTATCGATGTGCAGTTTTGGAGGATTTAGAAATAAATATTTAAATGAAAAAAAAATCATCCATGAGTAAACATATTTAACAAAATAATCATTAAAGCAGCGCACAACAATGATTACTCCAATGTTCAGATACTATACCTTCCACTAATTTTCAAAATCAATCTAAGAAAAGACAAATTTTTGACTAGATAAGTTGAGGTACATTATTAACAACTAAAACAATAAATAACTAGACTACATATTTTCATAGATACAGCAAAATAATTTTTAACTGAGATTAAGGTCTCAATTTTCACTTCCTAACTTATATTTTCTGCCATTGAGACCATGATCTCCGAACATTTTGAAATTAATTTCCAGAGTAAAATAATTCTGTTACAACTAGCAGATGGTAGTTTTCAGATGCGAGAAAAATTGAGTTGACGGAATAGTGTGTGGAGCTTTGTGTCCATAGGCTTATTCTTAGTTTCTACCACAACAATCACTGATATTTGAATTGTTCCGTAAGTTCTGAACGCAGTATAAAGTTTCGGCAGTTCCTTCTTTGAAAATTAGAGAACCTAAAACAACACAAGGAAAGAATTAAAAATTTTCTCAAAATTTCTCTTAAAGTATTTTCTCTCCTCTTAAAATAATCTCTACAGATTTCATGCAAATATGTTGGAGGGGTATCACGCGGATGAAAAAGTTGAGAGATAGGTAACATTCGTGCAAATTTAATAAAAATACATCAAAAGTTGAAAAATTCGATCAAGGCTTTTACCACAACGAAATTCAATCTCAAATGCTCAGGAGTTTATGCCACCTCAAAATTAGTCACTCAGAATGACTAACCGCTAATTTCTATCTTAAACAAAATAAATTAAAGTCCCATGAACTCTTTCAGATATTTATTATTATTCAAGCAGATGATTTTTTTCTCTATAGACTGAGACCACTGAGGAGTTATACAGAGGAATACAAATTTTGAAACACCCCAAAAAAGGATCGTTCCATACCCCCTATGTCTTCTATGTCTATGGCTTTGTATATCAATTTCAACAATCAGCTCGATGCTCCTATTTTTTACTTTTTCGAGGAGAACCAACCCAACTTTACAGCTTGAGATATATGCAGAAGTTATTCTGCTTAGGTGGAAGAAAAATCAAGGGAGTTCTCAAAAAATTATGGTAACTAGTTTTCCATAAAAAAATAAAGTATAACATGAATTCGGCAACGTTGCAATGGAGATACGCATTTCCGCACTTCAGCTATCGATATTGTTCCTTAGAAGACGATATTATTCTGAGAGAACAGTTTTCTAAGATACATTATTATGCAGGGTGTCCCAAAAGTCCGTACCCCCCCCCCCCCCCCCCCCCCCCCCGTACTCCGTATGGACTTTTAGGACACCCTGTATTAACCCATACCAGGCTCCATCTACCACTCACCATTAAGAGTCTGATCACCAGAAACCAATAAAACTGAGTGTGAGTCCATCTTAATTCCATTGATCGTTCCCTGAACACTCAGTTTGTCGGAGATAGCAATCGAATCCAACCGCAAACCATTTCTGAACAAATTATCTCTTCCTTGATGGACAAGACTTGTGGCCGTGTGTCCGTTGATGGACACCGTGTTAAGATTGAGGGAGACTGCTATGTTCTCAAAGTTGAGAGCGTTATAACTGCCTGGGCTGTCTATGTTAACGGTGTTATCAATAAGGGTATCGAAATCCTCGCCATTTAAATTTGTGATCGATAAAATGTTCAAGTCGCATTCCTCGATGCAGTTCAGCTCAAATTGGTCCAAGAACAAGTCGCCTAAAACAGAATCAAGCAGCAGAACTTAAAAATGCGTATTACGTCGTTTCCCTCACGAAAGAACAAAACACCCACATTGGGAAAAAAAAAACACATTGGATCTAGAGTCCGCAGACTCTTAAAAACATCGACAAGAAAAAGTGCTCTTGATTCAATCAGAATCTAGCTTAAATCAAGAACCAAGCCTCTTAATTTAAGCGAAATTCGTTTTGATTCAAGCAAAAATCCGATTGAATCAAGAGTATTTTTCCTTGTCAATGTTTTCAAGAGTCTGGACTCTAGATAAAATGTGTTTTTTTTTTTTTTTACAGTGCACTGGAAAAAAGTCGCATATGGATCTAGAGTCCAGACTCTTAAAAACATTGACAAGAAAAATACTCTTGATTCAATTGGACTTTTTGTCGGAATGAAAAAGAAATCCGCCTAAATAAAGAGGCTCGGCTCTTCGATTCAAGGAAAAATCGAATTGAATCAAGAGTATTTTTTCTTGTCAATGTTAGTAAGAGTCTGGACTTTAGATCCAAGCGAGTTTTTTTCCAGTGCAGTTGCAATTTTGCGAAATTTCCCCTCGTAAATTGCTCATTGACCGGGAAAGCTGCTGTCATTCCTGAAAATTTCACTGATTCCTCCTCAGATTTCATGTATAAAAATTTTTTGATAAAAATTGCTCATGTACATTTTTGTAATATTAATTAATTGTTTGAGTCAATTTGGCAAACTTGGAATGGAGTTACGTTCTTTCGTCCGTGAATGGACGACATACGAAAGCAATGAGTGACACATTTTGGGATCAGGACCGAAAAAAATTGAAGGTGCTCCGGTTTATTCAATGCTCAGGTCTGAATACAACTATTCGTGTTCTCGGGATGTCCGTGTTGCACACACGAAAAATTGCAGGCACTCTGATTTTCTCAGGCACCACGCATGACTGCAGTTGTTAGTTCTTAAGGATTTTCTACGTTGCATTTACAATCGAGTTTACCATGAAATCCTCGGAGTCGGAATGAGCCGTGTTGTATTTCAGTAGCGTTGCCAAATGGTGCAAATTTTCCAACAAAAACATTTCTATTAAGGCAACGCGGATGTTAATCCCGCAAATTACTACCGATAACATTTTAGCAATGGACCACTATATAAGGTACGAATTTCTTCTACGAACAAAGAAAGAAAACTACTTTATTCTTTCTTTGTTCTTTTTAAAGGTAACTAAATCCACGTTCAAACTTTAATTTAATTTGCTGCACTGGTGTGTGAACTGCAACCAAGCGATGAATTGTGGTGGATATACATATACTATAAATTTCAGGATGTGCAACATGAAAAAGTCCACTTTTTTTTCAAAGCGGTGCTTTTCAATTTTTCCGAAATGAGGTTAGGGAAAAATACTCGAATTTTTTGAAGACCCTAGTAGAAACTTTGAACACTTGATTCCCCCTCCCCCTAGTTATTTTTCGACAATTTACATGACTAAAAGCCTTCAGTCGTGAAAAGATTCCTATCTTACTCTATTCATGGTTTAAACAAATTTCTTCTATTTTCTTTTTTTGGGAGGGTGGAAGGGGTTAATCAATAATACACATATCATTCCTTTTTTTAGGGTATTTTTCTTAGATTTATGAATTAATCCCTCGATAAACTGTCACCAACATTGAAATTTCAGCACCTAACATAAAAAAAGCAGGTTAAAAAGTTAGCCTGTCAAGTCTCACTTACCGTCAACAATAAACTTTCCTCCGCCATTAACCAGTTTGTTTACAAATGTTTCTATAATTTTAAGTTCAGTCAGCTCACTTTCAAGCTCCTCAGCAAACTCCTTCTCTCGCGTATCATTCAATGACTCTCCCTCAGGCTGAAAAATTCCACAGAACATCTTATCTAGTGATCGGTTTACTATCAGAGCGAAAGAAGTTGTTTTTTTTGAGGATACTTTCTACTTGATACAGTTATCTTACATTAATTGTTTCTTTGATCAGGGCTGAGATCCTTGTTTATCGATCCTTATCCATGCGTCTAAGTAGCAAATCAATCTATATATCGCAAAGTACGCCACGCCACCGGTTATAAGTATACTTATGCAACTTATTAGGCAGGGACGGATTTACCTTTTTAGCGCTCCAAGGCAAATCTCATAGTCACGCCCCTTACAGAACAGACGACCGTGTGGGGAGTCTGAGGGGTACCCCCAGCCGAAAGGGGGGTTCGGGGGTCCACCTCCCCCGGAAATTTTTTAAAATCGGGCATTTGATGAACGCAATTTAAAGCTACTTTTCGGTTATTTAAGAGAAAAATTTGGTGGCTGAGATGACTCTTGTGCTACCATAATTTTCAAAAGGTATAATAGGGAACTGAAACAAAGCAAACTAAACAAAGGCGAGAAAAAGTTGAAAAAAGTAAAAAGAAAATTTTACTCATTAATGCAGTGGGGGCGAGGGTTTTACAAACCTTAAGTAAGACAAGGACAGATTCAGATATTCTTCTTTCGCGCCTCTTTTTTCGTCCTTAAATTTTTTAACTGATTTCAATTCTGGAACCCTTAAAAAGTATGCACGTGTCTCAAAATTTTGCGCCCCTCAAAACGTTGCGCCCCTAGGCAGCTGCCTAGGTCTGCCTTGTGGGAAATCCGTCCCTGTTATTAGGGACCATACCTGGATCAAAACTAGTTGATCTCCATGAAGAGCTGAAAGCTCCAAAGTTCCATCAATCACAATTTCTGAGGAGTCGACTCGTGGTGCTGATCTCAGTAATTCCTGCAAGTGCTTTAACTGATCAGCAACAGTCTTAAGGTCACGCGTCATCTCTGAGTGCCATTCATCGTACGTTTCGGCTATGCTTTTTAGAATATCAGCGCTGATAAGTCGTATTTGGAATACGTTGGGATGCGTCCCATCGTTGCTTCTATCTGCCAAGACTGGAATTTTTACCAAATAATTGAAATGGTGAAACTATGAGGTGGAGAACGACAATCCCAAGTAGCAGTGATTGCGATAAATAGCGATTTTATCGGTTGGTTATCGCGATTATATCGGTGGCAATATATCGAGATTTTATCGCATTAAAAATTGCAATTTAAGGTGATTAAATCGCTACACATCGCAATTTTTGATTCGATAAAATCGTGATCAATTTATGTCGATAAAATCGAGATTAAATCGCCATTCATTTTTATTTCGAAAATATCGCGATCAATTGGCGGGCGATAAAAGCGCGATTTAGATAAGATCGAGGATAATCGCTCAAATGTTGATGATCCTGGCGATTTTATCGCCAATAAAATCGCTATCTATAGCGATTTTTCCGTTGAGAAGTGCTACTTGGGATTTTGCATTTTCAAAGACAGTACCAGTTCACGTAGGTCAGTCATTCCCGTGGACGAGTTTTGAGCCCTGGTAAAAATTGGCGATAAGAGCTGCGTTTCGAAATACCATAGGAATTCTTATAGCCGGCTATAGAAGGCTACAGAAAATCATATAGCTGGCTGTAGAATGCGGAGAAAATCATACGGCCGGGCTATACGAAGCGATAAAAAATTATGCAGCCGGGCTAAAGTTCCTATCGCCGGGCTTTACACTTTATCGCCTGGCTGTTGCTTTTTCGCCATCGATTATAAAAGGCTATAAGAAATTGTGTAGAAATTCGTGTGCTTTGGAAATCATTAAGTTTGATACGGAACCACCTTAATATTTACAAAACACACATTATATTTTCCTTTAATACATATTTTTTTTCATCAATTAAAACGAGAATAATCCATACAGGATGTGCAAACATTTCAAAATCATGAGTTGAATAACGCTGACTCCGCCAGATTAAATATTAGAGCCTAACACAAAGCGGAGCGGCGACGCACTGGCGCCTACAAACCTAACTGGGATACTTCACGCATTGCGCAACGCGTGAAGTATCCCTGTTAGGTTTGTAGGCGCCAATGCGCGTTTCGCGCTGGCTGCCCGCCTGCCGCACCGCAGCGTGCCACGGCGCTTGAAGCAACTATTTCACACCAGAGGTATTGCACAGTATCATACGAAACTGAAGGCGCTCTAATATATTAGGAATGGCAGGCATCCATCAAAAGTACGGAGCTTTCCTCGCAAAATAAATCAAGATACTACGGCCCAAAAAGAGAGCAGTGTCCAAAAACTCACTAAGTCCTAGCATCCGTAATTAGTGAACGTTTAGCATACACTTTATCGCCTGGCTGTGAGTTGCTTAATCGCCATCGGCTATAAAAGGCTATAAGAAATTGTGTAGCCGGCTATAGAAGCTATTGGAAATCTTACAGCCGGCCGTAGGTCTATGGTATTTTGAAACACAGATTCTACTGCCAATTTTTACCAAGGAGATCCAACTACCCAAGTTGCATTATTGCGAAAAAATTGCGTAATTTTTAAATTAAGTAGCACCATCCCTTCATTGGCTAACTATTGATATTGATCGATGTATAAATGAAGTTAGAATCACTTGTAGGTATTTCTAAAACTTGGGATATCAGTATAAACTAGACCCTCTATAATGACCTCATCCGAAAAATTGAGTAATTTAAGCCTTGTATTGCAGAGAAATTATGCATGGGAGACTATTGGATGCTCAATGCCGTTTACGGAAGATCGTTATGTCTCCCACCGATACTTTTTCCGCCATCGTAAGTTGAAGACGTTATTTTCCATATGTAGTAACGATTTCAAAATTCTACTCCAACTATTTTCAGTTGCAGAATTGTATTGTAAACTTCCCCTACTACAAGGGATCCTTTACTTTTCAGCATAGGCGGTTCTAGACCTTCATGTTTGGGGGTGCCCAGAGGTGGAAAATGTCGGAGACCGGCCCCAAAGGGGACGGTCGCTCAGGGGAGGCCTAATTTTCGGCCCTCAAGTTTTATCCCATTCCTACCCTCCTTTCTCTTTTTCTCTCCTTTCTTTCTACTTAAATACTTATAAATTCAACGTAGAAAATTTTTAGCAAAACTTTCCACCAAAACTACATTCTTACCATAAAAAAAAACAGTAGAATCTTTGTAAAACACGGCTATCAATATTAATTCTGTTTAAAACATTTTCAATTAATTGCTGGGATTTTTTTCAGTGTGAGCGAATACAGAATCTTTAAAAGCAGTAATTTGGTCTTTTTTAGATCAATTTTCAGATTTAAAAAATTCATGAAATAAAAATATTGCCAATTTTTTGCGCTTCATAATACGATTTTTTCTTGACGTGTTTACTTGCCCAAAAGCCTCTTTCACGGTTCCGGTAACCGTACTTAATTTTTGCTTGGGGGTGCCCGGCACCCACTGGCACCCCCGTAGAACCGCCTATGCTTTTCAGGAAATTGCTGAAAATGGGGACTATATAGTCCTGAATTGCAATCTATTGGTATACTAACTTAAGGTAAGAAACTTTCAGGACTCCTTGTTTTTAATGAGAAAGCGAAGAGCACGGAGATCTTTTTAAATTATTGGAGAGAAAACAATGACCACTAACCTAAAGCTTCTGTCCCATTCATCGTACATTTAGAGATATGATGATAACAGCGGTCTCCAAAAAACAGTCCGTTTTTGAAAATTTACGCCCATCATACTCAAAGAGGTGAATCCCAGAGTACCTCGTTGCTGCAAGTAAAATTGACTCGCCGGCAGATCCATACATCATCCACTGTTGGACGTAATCCAGGCTAATCGTTTGGAAAGGATAAAAGTACTCGTCGTGAAGTTTGTAAATTCTTGAAATGGGACTATTTTCCTGATCACCATGGAGGCCAGTGATCACTAAGAACTGCTCTGGTTTTGAAAAGTCTGATGATGCGTATTCGAAGTATTCTATATTCGAACAGTTCGACATTGACAGCAATTGATGAACCTCGAAAGATTGCAATTCCTCGTTGAACTTGAACAAAGTTGTGTGATTTCCAGCACCTACACATAAACAGCAAAAAAAAAAGCTTCTGTTTTCTTTTACTTTTGGTTCTTCTTTCATCAAAAAGTAGTACATAATTATGTTGAAGATTAAACGTGGATGAACTCAAACAGAGCAATATTAGTCGGTATATTTACTTATCACTTGAAAAAAAAACACACTGGATCTAGAGTCCAGACTTTTGAAAACATTGACAAGAAAAAATACTCTTGATTCAATCGATTTTTGGTAAATCAAAAGGAAATCCGATCAAATTAAGAGGCTTGGTCCTTGATTTTAGCAAAAATCCGATTGAATCAAGAGTAATTTTTCTTGTCGATGTTTTCTGGAGTCTGGACTCTAGATCCAATGTATTTTTTTTTCCAGTGTAATTGTTGCTTTGTTAATTTAAAGCTGGTATGTGAGGTACATTCGTACATCATTGACTGTTTCAGTGAATGCGGAAGATGACGATAAATTATTATATCGCTTTTGACTCAGAATGAAAATTATCAACATCTGCATTTACCATTCATGAACTTTCAAAATCTATTATTTTAGTGATCTTCAAAACTTGAATCATGAAAGTTGTAAGCAAAATGTGCTTGAAGAGGCGTTACTAAAGTTTGATGTGAAAGCAATAAAAAAAGAGACTTTAGGCACGTACCTAATTTATCGGATTCATTCCATCGATGGCAAACTGCCAGGAAAACAGATGAGTTGAGGAGAAATGATTTTATGGTGGTGGCGCAATGCATTGGAATTAGGTCAAATAGAGCAAAACTACTGTAGTCCCATTGATAGATGTGCAAACTACAGAAGGATCGATCATGATTATCACCTGAGAGTATGCCAAGGAAAATATTGTTGCCGTTTGGTTCATCCCTAAAATGTAAACATCAATGGAATAATATTATGATCTTTTCATAGCTTTTGAAATTCATTGCACCCTCTCCCTGATTTCAGGGGGATGAATTGCATTGATGTTTTTTATCTACGACGCAACATAGTTGCTCGCTTTACATCCCGCTCGGCCGAAAGAGGTTGTGAAAAAATCGTCACAACGTTACTGCCAAAACTAAGGTTGCAACAATGTTTAGGGTTGCAACAATGTTTCGGGTTGCGACAATGTTTAGGGTTGCAACAATGTTTAGGGTTGCAACAATTCTATGACGTTGTTTCAGGCAGTTCTCGGGTGGGATGGTCCTAGTCCTAGATTAGGATCTCACCATGAGGGAGGACGCAATTGTGTACCTCCTGCACGAAATACTCTAAACGTTTTATCACTCAGTTTGAGTGGAGTATATATACTGAAAAAAAAAAAAAACAACATAGTTCTGGTCATAGGGCTCCTGCACTTTCTTTGTTACAGCAACAGTAGTTTCATGAGGACAGAGTACGCCGTGCTCACGATCGACGTTTTGTTCTCACGCAACAAACAGTTCTGTAAGTATAACAAAGAAACTGCAGGAGCATCGCGAAAAGAAAATTCTGTCATCGACTAGTTTTTTGCGTGTATGTATTAAGAGGATCTGAACAACTGGGCAGACTTTAATAGCCTGAGACGCTGAATGTCTTAAAATTATAATAACTAACTAACTAACTCGTCTTTTTATTAATCCACCTAAAATGATTCGAAGTTGCTGTTAATGATGAAAGGTGAACAAAGGATTAACATTTTAAAATTATTATCTCATTTTCATCAGGGAAATTAAAAATGGACCGAACCAGTTTCATCTTCAGCGATAACCTAGACTAGAAAAATGTATAGGTATCTAAGAATGTATGGGGGCAGTGGAGGTTCGGAGTCGAAGAGCGCCAGGGAGTGCTATAAAGCGACTTATATGTACCTACAAAGAACTTCCGTTCAGGTTTTTTGTAAATGTATGTATCTTACCAAACTGTAAGAAAATGAATTTTTCCCACGCTGGAGGTCTGGCTCAAAAAGAATCTCGAGTCAATAATTGAATACATGTTCATTTGTGGCTCCTCGTTGAAATCTTTTGTCAACAGAAAAATGAAGACAGCCCCGTCAATATCTTTTATTTCTAATTGGGTGCATGTTTTGACTGGTACCGAATCTCCTGTAATCCATGACTCGCTGGTTTCCTGTAAGTAAAGTTACAAGAAATCAGCATCAATACTTCCTTGAAATTAAGGAGCGAAATAAAAAAATGTTCAACAGCACACAAAAAATACCCTTGTTCACCCCACAAAAAACGAATAAATTGAAAAAAAAAAAAAAAAAAAAAAAAAAAAAAACACACACACACACACACGGTAAGTTCCTTCGTTCCTCCGATCAACCCTTTTTCTTTTGGCATTTCAAGTAAAGTAACCAATATATACCTATTCTTAACTCTCTCAAAACATTTCTTTAACAATTACTTAAATTTTAAATTTCAAGGTAGTTTATTCCTTGCAATTCGCCACTCACCTCAGAGCAAACACATCAAAACCTAAAAAAAAATACCTATTAGAAATTTTATTGAGCATTGTGTTTATAGACTTCAATAACTTTCTATGGACACAGGGCCGGATATACCTACTTGCCGCCCATGGGCCGCCTGTATTTTGCCGCCCCCTTCTCATTCGTATTGAAACATCAATAAAAACCATCAAGTGAACGTGCCAGCGGGGGAGGGGTGCATAAGACGCGTTTACTCGTGTTGAACACATTTTTTGGGGATGCCCTGTCAACACTACTAGCAAAAGTTAAGTTTTCGTAAACTTATCTCTGTGTGGACAAGGCCTTCCATTCTTAAGAAATGAACGAAACAATTATGAAAGAACAAACATGAATGTGGTTTAATGATTTTAACTTCCGCCGCCGCGCCGCGCAGACCTCACCGTGTTTGGCGCAATGCGTGAAGTATTCACGCAGTCTTGTAGGCGCCATGCGTTTCACGCTGACCGCACCGTGTTTGGCACAATGCGTGAAGTATTCATGCATTTTTGTAGGCGCTATCCGTTTCACGCTGACCGCAATGACCGCACTGTGTTTGATGCAATGCGTGAAGTATTCTGCAGTCTTGTAGGCGCTGATATGTGTTATATGTACATGCCGATCGCCGCGCCGATGGCTTCTCCTTTTCATCTCAAGTCCTCGTCATCATTGCTCTCTGCGCCGCGCCGTTCCAGGCCAAATTGCGTGTTTGGTTTCTCTCTTAACTCGACTAATTAAAGGTGCTGTCTCTTGTATCACTGAAAGGCGACAAAATTAAAAATTACTACACTCTCAGGAAATGAGAGATTTTGTCGCCTTTTCTCGTTTGTAATTTTTTTTTCTAAATCCGATATTTTTTTATACCTACATTTAAAAAAATTGCAAAATTTGCCGCCCTCTAGATTTGCCGCCATGGGCCGCGGCCCATGTGGCCACACCCTTAATCCGGACCTGTATGCACATAAATTAGAGAAGACACGTCTTTCAAAGGACTACGTGCAAAACGGGCCATTTGGGGCTCGGGGCGGATACCTTTGAGACTTGCCCTATTCATTCACCTAACAATGCCCCATCTTTTCCCAAAGTTCCAAGCCCCCCAAAAATTTTGGGGAGACGCGGCGGGGGGTCAAAGTTAAAAACCGGCAAAATTTTCGCGAATTTATTACTCGAAAACCAAGAAGTTTTCGAAAACGCGGTTTAAACGAGCGTGTTCAGCGTGACGAGAGCTTTCAGAAAATGTATAACATCATAGGGTTTTGTCAACTTCAGCTCGAGTTATCGCCTCCGAAGCGCCGGAACGCTCAAAAAAGACCCCTTATTTTTTCACGTTTGGGCCGATTTAAAAAAAAGCCATTTTTTTATTTTGATGAAAAACTGATATGTTGTTCCTGACTCTCTGTAGCCCCTCTGGCTCTTTACCGCATGCTGGGGAAATGTTTTGGTCGCGAGTTATAAGAGCGGAAAGCAGCGAAGGTCGGAAAATCGGCTATTTTAAACTGCGCGCGCGGCGTTGATCGGAGGGAAAACGTCCCCTCCCACTCAGTTCGGCGAATCACACTCCTCTGCCGACCTCGCATTGTTGCCGCATGTCTCCTGATCCGTCGCCGCGCGCAGTTTAAAATAGCCGATTTTCCCGACCTTCGCTGCTTTCCGCTCTTATAACTCGCGACCAAAACATTTCCCCAGCATGCGGTAAAGAGCCAGAGGGGCTACAGAGAGTCAGGAACAACATATCAGTTTTTCATCAAAATAAAAAAATGGCTTTTTTTTAAATCGGCCCAAACGTGAAAAAATAAGGGGTCTTTTTTGAGCGTTCCGGCGCTTCGGAGGCGATAACTCGAGCTGAAGTTGACAAAACCCTATGATGTTATACATTTTCTGAAAGCTCTCGTCACGCTGAACACGCTCGTTTAAACCGCGTTTTCGAAAACTTCTTGGTTTTCGAGTAATAAATTCGCGAAAATTTTGCCGGTTTTTAACTTTGACCCCCCGCCGCGTCTCCCCAAAATTTTTGGGGGGCTTGGAACTTTGGGAAAAGATGGGGCATTGTTAGGTGAATGAATAGGGCAAGTCTCAAAGGTATCCGCCCCGAGCCCCAAATGGCCCGTTTTGCACGTAGTCCTTTCAAAATTATTACCAGTGAATTACTCGAGATCAATCATGCAAAGCATGAAAAGATCTACTGTACATACATATCGATGGTGTATAAGTCGGCAATCACATAACTCGGTTTGCGACTTCGCAGACTTTCTGTCATACTTTATTACTTAAATACTGAAAAAAATAATATGTTGTTTTAGCACGTGGGATGTCAAAAATATGTCTGGTGATCCCAAGATGCTGCCTTTACTGCCCTTGTAGTTAATTTTACATCCTGTGAATGCAATGTCAACTGCGTGAGCAATCAAGGCAGCATCTTAGGATCATCAGACACTTATTGACATCGTAGGTGCTAAAACAGCATACCATTTTTTTTCAGTGAACAGAAATCAACTCAACGGCAATTCTTGAAAACTGCCGTGATTTTACTTCTCTGTGCGAAGAAAATTCTGCAAAAACTTCAATGGAATGATGTCAATTTGTTCTCCTTTATAAGAATAACATCGAGGCGGAGATTTTCAGACACCGCAAACCGGATAAGTGATTGCGGACTTACGCCATCGATATATGTTCTTTAAAAAAATTCGTCAGTTGTTTGGATTCTTGCTTGATTTAATTTCACATACATTGAGGACTGTGAGACTTTACGGTTGATCAGCAAAATACTACTTACATCATACTCGCGCAAGACCATTAACAATAAATCTGTGTTTTGCGGATCGTCATTCGCTTGAAGACATATAGACCACGTAGTCGGACTATGAGGCAGGGTAAATAAATACATAACTGTAGGGAATGCTGCAGGAATTGTCATTATGTCCTGGATGGATTCGATGAATGATTCTGTAACAGAATAAAAATTTAGTAATGCAAGTATCAAGTAGAGAGTGAAGGTAACTGCAGTTAAAAGACGATGTAAATACTTAAATATAGCGATTTCGGGACCACTCGCCCCACAAAATAATCACCCACAGTATAATTCGCCTACCCGCGCTATCGTGCTGAAGAAAAAACGCTGTATGATCCTTCAGGCGTTGCCATATTCCCCTCAATAAACACCGAATTTTCTGGAACTTTTTTGAATTTTTTGCTTAAAATTTTTCAGACGATTTTTTTCGCAATTTGATCTAAAATACCTGAAAATTTCAAGGGAAAATATGGGTAACTTTCCTAAAAAATATATTATTAATCTGGGTAAATTTGGCAACTATCGGATGTTCATACGGCGTTTTTCCTTAGCACGGCAGCACGACTCTTGACTCATTGCATTTAGGCCCCCACGCATTAATGCAAACATGACTTTTTGCAAAGCGGAAGTTTTCACCGGCATGTATTTTACGTTACCCCCGAAAGTCGTAGGGGAGTTCGAGTTATGAGATGAGGGTGAACATGATTTAAAAGTATAGTTTCCAGCCATTCAGACGTAATCGCGAAAATTTTTCCCTCCTTGAATATTACTGAATATTTAAGGAAATTACGTGTGCCGTAATCAATCTGGACATAGGTTTTATGACCTCCCCCCCGCTCCCGCCATGAAACACGCTCGAGTAGGACAAGAGCGCAAATTTAAAAAATCCCGCCAAACACTGTAAACGGCAAAGCCCAATCAGAGCCGGTCTTCGCTAACCAATCACCAGCGACATCCACATAACCTCAAACCTCCATCTTATATTTACATTTCACCAAATTCCTAAAACTGATAACGCCACATCTCCAGAATGCCGTAATGAGAAGTTGTAAGAAGGTAAAATTTACTCTCTATTTTAATTATCCTGTTACTATTCCACGTTTCAAATTTATTTCAGTCTCAGGACAAGCGATTTCCAATAACATTCTCACACACATTTTTACCTACCCAATGCTCTCTAAGTCCTTGATCAGAACAACCTCAAGTTCTGCGTGTTTTCTTGAAAGGTGAGACTCAATGGCATAAAGGAACTGATCTTTCAAAAATAGTTGTTCTCTAATTGTACACGATTTTAGTGGTGTATTAGACTCCAATTAGTTAATCTCTGTTCTGATTTGCAGGTAGCTCACCATGCATTCCGACTCTCAACCCAGAAGCAGGGGATTATCTCCAGAGCGTTGCAAGCAGCAAGTTGCGTCGGCTGGTAAAGACAAAATTCGAGAAATGCTACTAATTCAATTAGAGGAACTGGAGATGCTGACCTCCATGTTTCCCAACTCAGGTGAATTAACCGTTACAGACCAATCTGTGATCGCCGACATCAATCAATTTGTAGAATGTAAATCATCCACAGTTCCTCTACATCTGGAGTACATAATTAATTTAAATTTAGATGATCTCAAGCTTGAGCTGTGCGCTAATTTGCCAAGCTTTTACCCAGAGACTGAACCTAGTGTTTTCGTTCGTAGTGACCAATTGAATAGGACTCATCAAACCCGATTGAATTCGGATGTCAAGGACTACGTAGCATCTCTAGAGAGAGGTGAGATTTGCATTTGCTCAATTGTGATATGGCTACAAGAAAATGCAGCCAATTATCACCAGAAGATTGCTTCCCCAAAGAAAGAAAACTTGAAAGAGAGTAGGGAATCGTTTTCTCGGCTGTGGATATACTCGCACCATATTTACAATAAGACGAAGCGGAAAGAAATATTAGAGCAAGCACTTGATCGCAATCTCAGTGGCTTTTGTCTGCCCGGAAAGCCAGGGATTATCTGCGTGGAAGGACCATCGTCAGGCTGCAGTGAGTGGTGGCAAACGGTAAGACATTAATTAAACCCGTCAAAATTCGTATTAAGTTTGAATGAGCTATTTTTACAATCATGTTGCATTGTAGATATGGCTTGGAATGATTCAGTACCTCAAGCATGATGACCAAGTTGTATGAGGCGTAATACATGTCTTGATAGCTGAAACATAATGTCTGCCCTGCTGACAAAAGGGAACAAGCACATTCAGGTAGGGCTAGAAAAGCATTTGATTGTATGGGCGATTGATTGCAGAGCACAGTTACGCCCCAATACAGAGAGTATGGAAGGTTAGAGGTCCGATTTAATGCTAAGAAATTGAAACAGAGGTGCTTGCTGGCAACGTACGCAACTACTATTTTCTATTGTTTTCCAGTGACTGGTGGCAAGTATGTTGCTGCCGGACCACCTCCACGTAGGCAATTTTTCATACATCGTCTGTTAGCAACTCTCGCCTGGCCAATTAGCGCAGTAATATGGGGAATCCGGCTGGCCTTGAACTCTCGCGCCAGCGTATGCAACTTCTTGCTCACGGCTCAACTTCTGTTTCAATTCCTTCCTATCCAGTCGGAGCCCTCCTGACCTAATGTTGGGAGGGCAACAATAAGACCAGTGTAGAATAGCACAACAAGTTTAAATTCAGGGTTACCACGGTCAGGGAATTCAGGGAAAACCTGGAAAAGTCAGGGGAAAAAAAAGTGCTCTAGAAAACCTGGAAAAGTCAGGGAATTTCACCAAAAACAGCTAAAAGTCAGGGAAAAATTGGCAAATTTCACGAGTTGCTTAAAATCTTTCTTTTTTCGGTTTTGAACGAAGAAATTCAACTACTACCGATGACTAACCACTAACCATTTAATTTTCTTCTTTAAAGTAATTCGAGTGTCTAGGATTATTGCAAATGTAAAGCATCAAAGTTCTTGAAAAAATAAACCATTTGAAGCTCACTTTAAAAATAGGTGTATCCTGGGAAGGGGAAGATAAATAGAGGAATGAACACCAGGGAAAACCCTTTTTTTTAGAGTGTTTCTTTAAAAGAACAATCGTTCAAAAGTTTTCATTTCTAAAACAATTATTGGGTTGCTCAAGGAAGTTAAAAGCATCAAAATTAAAGGAAAAAGTTAACAACTCTTTTTGTATTTCCAAATATTCTACAATTAATTTCTGACTCCTTAGCTTATTATTAGCGCATATTAGATGCGATGGTAGCTAGCAAGGTGTAAATTTGACTGTGCGATCATGGCGCGCGTTCTCTAAGGTCAGAGAATTGCTCAATTTTTTCTCGGGAAAACCTGGGAAAGTCAGGGAAAATCATTTCCAAATTTTTGTGGCAACCCTGTATTATAATCGCTCGTGAAATTATTGTAAATATTTCAGAAAATCTGTGCGTATCTTTTAAAAAATATTACTTGCAATTGAAGCATTAAATGGTTTGCAACGCTGCAATCGAGGTAAATAAGCTCCATTTCGCGTGGAATGAACCATCGATATTTGAGTTCGTTTACGGCAGGCGTAACATACAACTATTTGACCACGGGTGTACGCATGTTGCAGCTCCGCCGGATTGAAGGCGCGTCAAACTGCGAAGATGTCCTGACTCTCACCGCCCTGCCGACCCTCGCGAGCGGGACGAACGCTAAAATCGCTGCGACACTTAGACAACGCGTCATTATTTATGACTCCCTTCTAATTTTCACCATAAAAAACGAAAGTAACTAACCTAATAGCTACGATTTAGAATCAGGGACCGTGGTTTTTTTTTCGGTAAAAATGAAAAAGGAAAATAGGACTGAATAAAATATCGCGACGAAATTTCCCGTGATTTCAATTATAATCGTTCGTAAAATTATTGTTAATTTTTCAGAGAATCTGTGCGTATCTTTTAAAAAATATTAATTGAAATTGAAGCATTAAATGTGGTTTGCAACGTTGCAATCGAGGTAAATAAGCTCCATTTCGCGTGGAATGAACCATCGATATTTGAGTTCGTTTACGGCAGGCGTAACATACAACTATTTGACCACGGGTGTACGCATGTTGCAGCTCCGCCGGATTGAAGGCGCGTCAAACTGCGAAGATGTCTTGACTCTTCACCGCCCTGCCGACCCACGCTAGCGGGACGATCGCTAAAATCGCTGCGACACTTAGACAACGCGTCATTATTTATGACTCCCTTCTAATTTTCAACGAATAAAAGAAAAGTAACTATCCTAATAGCTACGATTTAGAATCAGGGACCATGGTTTTTTTTTCGGTAAAATGAAATTAAGGAAAATAGGACTGAATAAAATATCGCGACGAAATTTCCCGTGATTTTAATTACAGGGTTGCCAAGGTCAGGGAATTCAGGGAAACCTGGAAAAGTCAAGGGAAAAAAGTGCTCTGGAAAACCTGGAATAGTCAGGGAATTTGACCAAAAACAGCTAAAAGTCAGGGAAAAATTGGCAATTTTCACGAGTTGCTTATTTTTTTCGGTTTTGAACGAAGAAATATCAACTACTACCGATGTCTAACCACTAACCGTATAATTTTCTTCTTTAAAGTTATTCAAGTGTCTAGGATTATTGCAAACGCAAAGCATCAAAGTTCTTGAAAAAACAAACCATTTGAAGCTCACTTTAAAAATAGGTGTTTGAAATATCCTGGGAAGGGAAAGATAAATAGAGAAACGAACACCAGGGAAGACCCTTTTTTTAGAGTGTTTCTTCAAAAGAACAAGCGTTCAAAAGTTTTCATTTCTTAAACAATTATTGGGTTGCTCAAGAAAGTCCAAAGCATCAAAATTAAAAGAAAAAGTTAACAACCCTTTTTGTATTTCCAAATGTTCTACAATTAATTTCTGACTCCTTAGCTTAAGCACGTTTCAAATGAGACGCTATATTAGTGCGATGGTAGCTAGCAAGGTGTAAATTTGGGTGTGCGATCATGGCGCGCGTTCTCAAAGGTCAGGGAATTTCTCAATTTTTCGTCAGGGAAAACCTGGGAAAGTCAGGGAAAATCATTTCCAAATTTTTGTGGCAACCCTGTAAATTCCATTGTTGCATGTTCAATATAAACGGCATAACCCTCTTAGTCAAATATCTTAACTAACACCATCCTCTGACAAAAAAACACACCAATGCCTCTTCTATCTTATATGTACTAGTTAGAAATGCACAAAATTGCACAAGTTGTTCTATAGGAGTGGATATTTTGCATTCGAGACACTGAGCCGCAGCTTTTTCCAGCACATTCATTTAGTAAACTCAAAGCTGTCAAAAATTAAAGTAAAAAGTTTTGTAGTTTAACCATCATCAGTTTTCAGTATCCTTCCATTGAACACCTGCTCTGTGCCTCGTTTGTTTTCAAATGAAGGCCCTTACCTTTACATAATTTGTGGCTAAAGACAAAATATTTTTCATTGCTCTCATTTCAGATCAGAAATATGACATGGCAGAGAATTATGTGCAAAAAGGTGGAGGAAGAAGTTATCGGGTCATGGCAAGACTTGGACTCTCATCGGAAATTCGGAAAATTTCAGGAAGTATCATTTGTCAATGAGAACGCAACAAGCAAAGATCAAGGCAAGCACATGAACATGGGTGACTTCTATCGCTACTTGCAAGAACACGACTGCGGAGAAGTTTTCAAGGATTACTTCGGCATTGATGGCAGATCTGGAGACGCATAGTTGAATAATAATGCTCCGTGTCAAGGATGAAAGACAAGTAAACATCAATTTATCCATTTTCAACTATTTTCTTCTGAGTTCTGTCTAGATGAAGCTGGAAAATGTTTGAATGTTTTTTAAATGGGGGCCATGTGAACTCGAGAGTCACTCAAGATTAAGCCGAAAAATGAGTTGCTCTCCTATGTAACGTTAAACTGAGTAGTTGACTTTTTGTCTTGTAAGTTTTGGACTTTTATGTTGAGCATTTCGAACTTTACTGAATTTTCGAATTAATTGCCGTAAAAAAAAAAAAAAAAAAAAATCCACTTTTTTTTATTTTCCTTGTTCTGAAAGTTTTGTAGAAGCAGCTTTAGTAGTCAAACCAATACGTATCAATTTTGTTTGTGTACATTAGACTCTCTTTCTTGGTCAAATCATCACCTGAAATACTCTTTGAATGTTTGGCCGATATATTTCCTTCGCAAATATTTTCATTCAGGACAGAAGTAAGGAGATAAATGCACTAAGAAAAAGTGATGCTAAAAGTTCGTTTTTCTGAAAGTTGTCAAGGAAATGTTACTGATCTTGGCGCTTTGGTTCTAACCAGTGTAAAATAAAAACAATATTTTAGTAAGGGGTTGATTTCAGGAATTTTCGTTGCGAGAATCGTGGTATACATGAAATTTTGATGAAAGAAACATGTATTAGAATGTCCAAATTCGTATTTCGTCTACCAGACCATTATTCCTAAATTTTTCAGAATTTCCCAAAATTTTGTGATTTTGGGAATTTTCTGAAAATTTTAGATTCTCCTGAAATGTTAAGATTTCCAAAAAATTTCGGGTTTCCCCGAGATTCTGAGGACTTTTACTAAAAATTTCAACCTGGGAGGGCAAAGAAAAAATTCAGAAGTATCGAAACTAAAACAATAAATTCACAATAGTAACCAGAAAAAAAAAAATTACTTAAATAATGCCCACAGGATTCTATGAGGACTAGTTTATACAAACAGTTATGTACTGTTTAATTTGTAACATCTTCTCCTTTGAGAGACGTTTGTAACGAATAGTACAAGGAAATGCTCAAATGTTTTTGCGAGTAATTCGAAGAGAGTAAATTTAACTTTTAGAAGGTCATAATATAATTGTAATAGCTCTGTGAGCAGTTAGTTAATTTTTGAGCCATAAAATAAGGAATGAAATGCAGTTGCATTTTGCATCAATGTAAGATTAATTTAAAAAATGATTTCAATAATTATGCTGTTTGGGCAGAGGCCCAAAATAAAATAAAAATGAGAAAAGAAATTCCAGGGGGAAATTGTCGTGACGCGTAAAATTTCCCATTTGTCCGTAGTTTATCATTCATTATATGAATAATTGAGTCAAAGAAAAAGTTCTTCCCCGAATTTGGGGCTCCCAAAACGAACAAAGTATTGCATTTTGGTCTTATTTTATCGAGTATGTCATGAATATCTTGTAAAGAGCTCCCTATATTAACGAATCCCACTTGATGGGTTAACAATTCTAAATCAATTTCGTAAGATTTTTGTACATTAAAATAATAGTCACATGGGTTATCAGACGCGAAAAGCATTTTTTCGCGTCACAATTAATTCTTTAACATGATTAAAAATTTCAACAAGGGACATTCTGGAAATATATTGCGCCAATTTTAACGCCTGTCATAAACTCTTCTGATCATCGGGCATCCAACGGAAACTAGATTCTAACCATAAATGTGAATCAAAAAACCTTGCAAGTGGAGTTACCACAGTGGACATCACCATCCTCAGTATTTGCTCCCCCTTGTGCCTTGTTTGCTGCTGTCGGGCGGGTTGTATCGCGTTGTTTTCATCTCCGTTCCTTCCATTTGGTCCAACTGACACGCCTTCCTGTCCTATATGACCGCGTTTGTCTGAGATTCGCCAATCTTTGGACTTTATTCAGTTTCTCTCTGTGTTTCTTTGCCAAACCGGGTTACCATACAGGTGCTGCATACAAAAGAACTTGGTTCATCACGGTGGAGTTAAGTTTTCGCTTTCTCTCCATAGGACCCTTCAAGTTGCGTGTGTAGTTTGCGTTCTACTTTTTTCGCCATCTTGATGGCTCCTCTTTTTTCAACCCTCGTAGCCACCTCGTTCAGTTTTATTCTGCTGACTTCTTCTTCTAAGCTCACCGCCTCTTCTGCTATGCAGGTGGGTTTCCGGCTAGAGCTCCAGCACTGTTCCCGCTGACTGTAATATATGACTTCGTTTGTCTAAGGTTCGCCAATCTTTGGACTTTATTTAGTTTCTCCCTGTGTTTCTTTGCCAAACCGGGGTACCATATAGGTGCTGCATAAAGGAGAACTGGATTTATCACGGTGGAGTAAAGGTTTCGCTTTCTCTCCTTAGGGCCCTTCAAATTGCGTGTGATGTCCGTCAGCTTTCCACATAACTGTTTCGCTTTTTGGGTCGCATACTCAACGTGATGTCCAAATGATGGTTTGTCATCGACCATGACCCCTAGGTACTTGATGCTCGTACTGAAGCTGACTTGTACGCCTGCTACTCTGACGTTAAGTTGGTCACTCTTCACCTCCCTCTTTGGGCTGATAAATAGAGCTGGCGTATTTTTTCCCGCGAACGTGCAACCCAGCCTCTCGACCTTGGCCTCTACTTCTCGTATCAGGGCATTACAGGTGTCCTCTAGCTCGTACTGAAGCCGGGGCTCGTAAGCCACAGATGAGATAGATGAAAGAAAAGTGTAGGTAAGTATGAACACGAGTCGGTTTAAGGTTCAATAGCGGAGCAAAGACCTTGAAGCACATGACTAAAGACGAATTATAATCTAAAAAACACTAGATGGGGCCGAAGCCCCACCTTTTTAGAATGATGATGAAAACTTATATCACGTATCTCTAGGAGACGGCAAAAGACTGAATGACGGCCGGGCCCCCACTCCCCAGGCAATGCCAATTGCCCTCTCCCCACTGGCCGACAGCCCGTAGAGAGAGACCAATCAACGTGCCCTGGGACCAGAGGGACCAAACCACGCGTTATTCAAATTATAAGTCGGGAGACCGGGTTACAGGGTTATCGGTCTAAATTTGGTCGAAGCCGGTTTCGGCAGGAGAGCCAGCCTTCCTATCTTCCGCTGGTCCGGGAAAGATTTCTCTTCTAGGCACTGTCGAGGTTGTTTTGAAAATACCGAGTGAAAAGTGGAGCACGGATCAAGATTATGAAATTTATTATTGAATTACATTCTTGTTGGAGATGGCTTGGCATGCTTTACTCGACTGACTAACTGCGCACTGCAAGTCCGACGGATGCGGTTCCAAAATGCTGCGCTTGCATTGCAGCTCAATGTTGCGCGATTGGCGTGAATGAATTGCATTATTAGTTCCGTCAGGCACTTGTTGTATAGCTCCAGCAAATTTTCGGGTCAACCTAACCTAACCTAACCTAACCTAACCTGTCACAGGCGGGGATACTGACCACTATACTACCGAGGACCTAACCTAACCTAACCTAACCTAACCTAACCTAACCTAACCTAACCTAACCTAACCATTGGTGATATGGCATTATTCCACTACAACATAACACTTCAAATCAATTCGGATCCAAATCTCGGAGGACTGATGTACTTTCTCCTGGTTAATCTGCGCATTGATTTGTTAGTACCAGTGGTTTGAGTGTCGGTCGAGAAAGAGAATATGTCGAATTCGCTTCATTTGGACGCGAAATAAACGGCAGGGCACTACCAGAATACAGAATACGTAAAGTCACGTACTCATCCCGTTCAGGACGTTTTCTGTGCTGCTCTTTCTTCCTACGGCAACTTTCTCAATAAAGCCCCCAAAATATTGCGTCAGTTCGTTTCCGGTAAAACCCACGATGTCAGAATATTCGGGGTCCGTCGGAAGATCAACTGCGGCATTCGCCCCTGAAAAAAAGCCCGAGAGAGGGAGCCGCGTTATACCTGTTGCACAACGGAATCCGTAAAGTCTCGTACTCATCCCGTTCAGGACGTTTTCTGTGCTGCTCTTTCTTCCTACGGCAACTTTCTCAATGAAGCCCCCAAAATATCGTGTCAGTTCGTTTCCGGTAAAACCCACGATGTCAGAATATTCGGGGTCCATCGGAAGATCAATTGCGGCATTCGCCCCTGAAAAAAAGCCCGAGAGAGGGAGCCGTGTTATACCTGTTGTACAACAGAAGCGTATTTGTCGGGTATATGTCTATTTTCGCGGCCATATACCCAACTTCCCCCGGGGACGTTAATCTTATGGATATTTCTGGCCCCGATACTAAGATAAACTGCGATATTAATCCAGTAGTCGCGGCCGATTAAGTGCCGGCCAACAGGCTTTCTAGAAACCCATTTCCCGTAGCATTCCCGGAGGAGACTAGTGATGTAGCATCTACATGTACTCCTCCGGAAGGTGCAGAGGTGGATGCAATGGAAGTGGTCGCCGTGGGTGCCGATAATGTAGGTCCCAGATCGGCTGCGAACCAGGACGCTATCAATATCTTCTTCAACTTCTCGGATAGGACGTAATCTAGGGGGGGGGGGGGTGCTGAAAGAGATCAGGGGCTAGGAGGGCGAAATCTGCGGGGGGTGAAGGGGTCGAAAAAAAATTAGTCAAGAAAACATTACTCACAGATCTGAGCAGTATAAAAACAAGAAACACAATAATTTATAAATTATAGGGACTTTCAAAGAAATAAGTTCTGGAATCGTTATAAATTTAGATGTTAAATACTGATGAGATCTGATAATTTCGTGAAGTAGATTAAAATAAATAGAATTAATGGTCTGAACGAAACTTCTTTCTTCCGGAATAGAGTATTGCCCTACTAATATACGCTCAAATTTGTGTACAATATGTGAGTCTCTTAAGTATTCAAATTGTGATAACAATCTAATTAAAGAGAAAACACATGAATATGGTTGAAAAATGTGCCCCATACAAATATTATTTCAGGTAATTTCATTACTTATAAACCAACTTCGAACTGGGTATTTTTTGTTTTGCTTCTTTAGTTTTAATATTAGTTTGGGTCTAGGATTACGGTAATTGGCGTTCCTTAGTCTGTGAATATATTTATTCAGTCGAGTATTAATACCGATTGCTTGTTTGGGAAGATGTAACTTCTTGACAACAGGTCTTAAAGTTTGAAGAAAAAACTTACCATTTTTTTCAGGTAGATATATTATTTTAAAAAATTGAATCGTTGGGTCAGTATTCGTATGGTGTGGTACTCGAACAAAAGTGTTCGAAGTGAGGAAATCTAAGTTTCGTGGTTGAAGCGCTGAAATATTAAGATTTGAGAAAGCTAAGTCTCAAGAAAGAGAAACTGGGAAAAAAAAACCACTAAGTCACAGGATTTGTAAACACGTTTGGAGGCAGTTGGAGAGAAGAGAGATGAGCACGGCTCTTGAAAAAACAGAATAGAATTTTCATAAAGCTCCGAGCTTTCTTCCCGTGCCGCCGGCACAGGAAAGCCGAAAAACCAAGCGGGGACGCTACTTCAATATTAAACTTCCATCGCCTTGCTAAGGCGCAGGGATACAACTATTTGAACTCCCCGGAACGCGTGAGGTATGACGCCTCATTTGAAGGCGTTTTCGAATCTTCTGTATTTACATGACGAGATTTTCCAATTTTTTTTGCATTATATTGTAGGTTTGAGTTCCTTTATTATTTAGTTAAATTATTCCTGCTTCCTAATTCTTAATTATTCTGCAACAATTATCTTTTTGCGAAGTACAATCCTGGAAAAAAAAAAACACTAAGTCACAGGCTTTGTAAACACGTTTGGAGGCAGTTGGAGAGAAGAGAGATGAGCACGGCTCTTGAAAAAACACTAAGTCACATGCTTTGAAAGGGTCGAACTCGTCCCAATCTGTTACATGACGGTTCCAAAGGTGCTCTGGAGGGGGGGGGGGGGTGCTCGGGTCAAGCTCGTACACTGACGGCAGCGGTGACGGCGCGGGAGGGGGAGTCCGCGGGAAGAACCGCTCGAACCCGAACTCGTGTAAAGGGTCTTCCGACCACCACGGATTGGCTGGCGGCGGAGACTGAGGTGGGATCGGAGAACAGGGTACCAAAGGCTCGGGCAATCTTAAGAAGGGCGGATAGCCTCGAGAAGGGAGCCTTGGGGAGGGCGGGGGGAACCGTGGAAGGCCTGGCATGGGAGACGGCGCTTCGTAACCCGCAGGACGCGCAATCTTGCCTTGATTTGCCAAGTAATATTTGTACTCCAATTGAGCTAGAGAAATACGGTATAGTTGATGAATAGTGAATTGTACTGGTCCTGGAGGTGGTGGGTCAATCTGATTTTGGAAAAGTTGCCAAAGATGGTGAACGGACAAACCTATTCCGACGGATTGAGGGTATGGGCCCTGACAAGTAACCGATACGGTATACAGGGTGATCCAAAAGTCCCTTCCACCCCCTCTAACTTTTTACCTAATTGAGATAAAGATTTGAAACTTGGGGGATATTCCTAGGTCAAAGGGAGCTACTTTTCGGCCCCCCTAAAATTTTCAGGGGGGCCCCCCTTGGGGGGGGCAACGGCCCCCAACTTTAAATTTTCAAATGGGAAGACCCCCTTTGTGATAGCTCGTTCGAAAGAGCATAAAAAAAGAAAACTTTTCGCGCAAACCCGAAGTCAATATCTCAAACCGTTTCAAAATGGCGGCCGGTTAAAGTTCAAAATGGCCGAAAATTGGCACCTCTGCTATTTGCACATGGATTTGCGCGAAAATCGGTATGTTGGGGTATTTTGACACGAGAAAAACGAATTTGACGTTAGATTTTCAAAAAAACCGAAATTTCCAAAATGGCCGCCGGTTAAAGTTCAAAATGACCAAAAATTTATTTTTTTATAAATCTAAGTTCAAGTTTGTTTATCTTATGCCAAAATACTCTCAAATTCCAAGTTTTAAGGCAAATCCATCAGGAAAAAACCAAGGTGAAAATTTTCGGCCATCTTAAACTTTAACCGGCGGCCATTTTGGAAATTTTAGTTTTTTTGAAAATCTAACGTCAAATTCGTTTTTCTCGTGTCAAAATACCCCTACATACCGATTTTCGCGCAAATCCATCGACAAATAACCGGTGTGAAATTTCGGCCATTTTGAACTTTAACCGGCCGCCATTTTGAAACGGTTTGAGATATTGACTTCGGGTTTGCGCGAAAAGTTTTCTTTTTTTATGCTCTTTCGAACGAGCTATCACAAAGGGGGTCTTCCCATTTGAAAATTTAAAGTTGGGGGCCGTTGCCCCCCCAAGGGGGCCCCCCTGAAAATTTTAGGGGGCCAAAAAGTAGCTCCCTTTGACCTAGGAATATCCCCCAAGTTTCAAATCTTTACCTCAATTAGGTAAAAAGTTAGAGGGGGTGGAAGGGACTTTTGGATCACCCTGTATTCTTCTCCGGTTAAGCCTGCTTTCTGTATTGCTTTCTGGCGGCGAAGACTGTGGTGGGACGGGAGAGCAGGGCACCAAAGGCCCAGGCATTCTCAGCAAGTAGTCCAGTCAAACTAGACCAAAAAAGGGGTCTACCTTGCAAATTTTGCGAAAAACTTTCTGACACATGTTTCCTATGTGTTTTTTAGCGCTGAATCCGAATCTGAACTTTGCTACCTTCGATTTTTGCCGCTAAAGCCGCCATCTTGAAAAAACGTTGCCAAATCTCATTTTTTGTCCAAAAATCGCTAATAACTCGTTCCCTGTGCGTCGGACGGCAAAATGAGTTATTTGCAGAATGAAAGTACATAAAATTTTGGTTTAGAATCATGTATCAAAATTATGATAACATGCGTATACCATCCGCCAGAGCGCGCTGAAAATAGCGGGAAATTTGAAAAAATCGCAATTTTTTGCGGTTTTCTCAAATATCTTTTTTCTTAGCGGTTTTTCGGGAAAAATGGTTACCACAGAAATTAAAGTAGACAAAAAATGCTACCAGAATCACTCTTAGTTTTTACACTAGCGATACTTTTAACGGGAACTAGGAGCGCTTGAAGTCGGAGACTCGCACGGCCGAAATCGGCTGTAGCGCCGCATCACGGTTCTACCTTATAAGGACCGTTTTATGGTTTCCCTAACGTTTAATTTTGCTTTAAGGCATTACATCTCGCTTATAATTAGTAAAATTACAGATTTCACCCCTTTTGGCATCCCTTCTCCCAGCCCCCACCCCTCCCCCCACGCTCCCTCAAAGAACAGCGTACAATCATTTCCACTGCATTTTTATCCGACGAAACGCTATTTTGCAGTTTTAGTAGTTTTAAAATGTCAGAATATCACTATTGAGCCCATCTCTCCGTCCTTCATTTCCTCCATACCTCGTACTATTATAATAAGGCAGTTTTCATTCGCTAAATCTTCATGAACCTGGAGGAAGAAAGAGGTAAAAGTTACCCCAACGGTAATTTGAGCTGACCAAAAAGTATGCGCATTCAAACTTTATAGTTAGAAATGCTGTCATACTCGTAATATTCTAAATAATAGGTATCGCATTCTAAATACTTGGAACAAAAACTACAATATGTTACGCGCGTGCATGACAGCATCATTAGGTTAAAACTTTTCACTCTTTTACTCTCCTCGTAGGTAAAGCTAAATAAAATCATGAACAACTTGTTTCGGCTTGAACACACTACAAGCTAGAGCGTAAGATGGTTTTATTAATTACTCGTATTTACAAATTTTAACGAAACTGATTTACTTTTAACTTTTATAGAATATTTATATAAGATAAAGTAGTTAAAGATTGCCATCGGATCAGCAGATGCGTCGCCTTTTAGCACGCGTTGTCGGACCGGAGTTGGAAGTGCTTGGTTGCATCAAAATATCACTGGAGGTTGAAGGAACTTGGGGTGAAATAGTTCTTTGGGTCGCTGGAATCTGGAGAACTGGAGTTGGCGGGGCCGAGTCCGCCTCTAAAGGGGGGTCGTCATCGTTATCCGCGTCTTCAGAATCATATCCTGGCTCGTCAATGTCTTCTTCTTCAAGTGAGAAATCCTCCTGCACCGAATTTTCGCAAGAATTACAGCAATGTTTGCATAAATCAGTACACCGAAGGCCGCTTTTTCTACAGCCACAAGATCCGCGGCAGCCTTTGACGCATTTGCAGGAAATTTTTTTCAGCAGCTCGTCCGGTGCCGGCTTTTGCACAGTAACCGGCGACAAGCCATTTTTTGTTGGCAGCCAGCCCCATTCCGTCGGATCTAGTTCAACACCCTTCCATGCTTGAACTTGCTGGAAAGTTCTAAAGGAGTGATTTTGAGCGGCTTCCTCAGAGGGAGGCAACGAAGCCAAATTTTGTCTCGTTTGGAATGACGTTTTCACGAAGCATTTATACCGAAAATTATTTAAAGTTGTTTCTTCGGGGGTTTTACAGCCATACAGAGCTAGCAAAAATCTCCTTCCTGCAGCAGATATTTCTTCGCGTTCAGATTCAGCATTTTGAAAAACCGAAGCGCATTCTTTCGCCAAATCAGGCTGGTTTTTAAAGACTGAAATGAATTTAGCTTTAGTCTGATTATAGATGGCAGAAGTCGTATCGCACCCGCTGAAAGCATGTAAAAACAGTATGCTGTCGGCGGCCGCTTCAACGTTGATCCCAGCTCTGTTGTAAAAAGTTGGCGCGGCGTTTTTCTTGCCCGGTTTCAATAAGAAAATGTTACCGATATTTTCCGAGTTCGCAGTCAACAAAACTAGCAGGTCGACATCCTCACCCACAATGAAAACAGTACTGAATTTGGATGTCATTTCTATCGCTGTTGACACAATAAGTCTGTCCGCGTCTTCTGAAGCCTGAAAAACTGAAATATTCTCAGTCTCGAAGCAATTTTTTAACATGGTAATGAGCCGATCCTTGTTGTTACTATTGCCAAGAAACTTTTCTTGCGCCACTGTTGGGACCATGTGCGCTTCAAAAAGGATGTCTGCCGAACTATGTTTAGCTGTTCTTCGCATTCTCTCATTGTGCTTGGTGCTCTTGTTGATGTCTCCTCCTCTAGAAACTGGATATCCGTCGAAAACGACGACTGCACTCATGCCGTAGTGTCGCTTAACGTATGAGACGTAGGCATTGCAAATTGATTCAAAAGATTCATTCTTTGGCCAAATGACGCGGTGCAGTAAGAAACCGCCGTCGATAACGCTTACTGAATTTTCTTGATTTATTTTCTGTGCAAAAGGCGTAAAGCATTTGTAAAGGGAAGATTTGGTTCCTTTCCGCATGCCATCCTCTTTGAAAATTGAGAGGGGGTAAGGAGAAAGTTCGTAAGACAAATATTGTTCTAGTTCTTCTTCAGATTTTTTTGTAATGCAGATACGGCGGAACAGCGTGAGGGGGTCGATGGATACAAGTTTATCTCCAAATTTAATTGCAGTTCTCAAGTTACTTAGTGGATTGCACCTGTCTTTCCTTTTGAATTCCAATGTTTCAAAATGACCGTCTTTTAGTTTCAATAAACCTTTCTCTCCAAGCTCCTTGGCAATGTGACAGTTGATACTTTCATTTGCGACCAATCCAGTATCTATCGCAATGAGATCTTCTTGCATTGGAAATGGTGAATGCTCTTGAAACCAGTCGAAAATTTTACCAGTATCTGCATCGTCACGTGCAACTCGAGAGCTGCGGAGTTCCACATGCTGTTCTGACGTCACGAAGTTAACCCCACAAAATTGCTCAATACAGTCGTTGATATTATGTAGTGACGTCATACCCATGATCCAAGTTGCCAGAGTGCTGTCTTTAATTCCTCTACCTTGAGTGAGACCGCCTGAACACTTCATTGTGCGCATTAAAGATTGTTCGATCACCATATCGGACCATGTTCCGCTCCAGAACTTATCACTCCGGCGGATTGTAAAATATCCTTCTTCTGTGAACAACTTGTACTCGAGTTTCGTCATTTTCTCTTCCAGCTTACTCATTTGTTGCAAGTACGTGTAGGCAGCTTTGACGTAAAAAAAATGTCCACTAGCGAAAAAATAGGGCAACATCCTTTGAACAGAGTCAAGATGCAGATTCCAATCTCCCATCCTTTCTGCTGCGACAAATTGATGGAGAAGTGTGACCATGTTGAAATACTGCACCCATAATTTCGCCGTTTTGCCTCTTTTCTCAAGGCATAAAAGCTGCTTCTTAAACTTCTTAGACAATTCCACGCAAGCTTCATCATCAGCTGAATCTCTGATGCACGCTCGGTCAACATTGGTCAGCAAAACTTCTAGGTCACAAGTTGCCACGGCAGTTAGTTGGATTTCCTTAAAAATAATTTTGGCCAATGCAAGACGCACCAATGTATGAGCTCTTATAGCCCTAGCGTAAGCGTGGCCATTCATCATCTTTTCAACGGAATTCGCTGCATAAGCGGTTTTGAATACATCTGTAAGGCCACTGCCAGACATAATGAAACCAATGGCGCCCATGTAGGACATCAGCAAATGAAAGCCGCCGAGCCTCAGTACTACATTCTCAAGACCAGCCTCAGAATCACAGGTGGCAAGAATGTCTTGGGCTTTTGTGTACAGAGGCTGGTCAAATGTTACAAAACAGGTTTTTTGATGAAGTTCTGTGCACTTTTTGGATGCTGACACCAATGATGTATAAATCGTGTCATAATTGCTAGCACTTGCGTTGATAAACGGTAAACAAGAAATGAAAGTTCTCTGAAACGGCATATCTGATGTAATCTGCTCCATGAACCCACCCCAACCTGGAATGTTACTTATGTTCGCACATTTTCCGTACAACCACAAAAGATCATAGTTTGATGGCATAAAAGACTCTGAGACACTCTTAATATCAGATAACTGTAATATTTTAGTTGCAGGAGTCTCTGCTTCCTTCTGCTTCTCGAAAGTTAACATCGGCACAACTCCAAACTTTCCGAGAACTTCCGATGACGGTCGTCTTTTCACACGCGGAATAACTCGATCTGGCAACACAGAAGTGCGTGGAGTAAGGCAATGGATACCACCCATTGCGTGGAAAGTGTGTAAACCATCTATGGTCTGGGAATTAAAATCGGCATTATCAAACACGAATTGTGAAAAATTTCTTTTTTCATCGACACGAATTGGGTCGCGCATCATTGCAGAAACTTCAAAATTCAATACGTCATGATAAGTTGCGCAGAGTCCGAGGGAGCTTAATATGTCAATTAATTTTCTTGAAGCAAATTTTTTGTAAATAAATGCTGCAATCCCTGTTAGCAAAGCCGATATAAAACTTCTAGGTCTCGCTGCAGATATAATACAATGAGCAATTGACGTGCAAATCCTCTGCCACTTGCTTTTATTTTTGCTCTTTTTGTGGAGAATTACAGTTTCAAGAAAAATTTTCAAAGATTCAGGAATGACTTGATTTACATCATCGAGAAAACGATCAGAGGGAGGATAATTTTCTGTATCACAGACAACAGAGCGAATGTCCTCCAAGATTATTTTTGCAGCAGCTTGTATGACACGTATTCTCTCTTCCTGTTCAGAATTGGCCTTATTTTCGTACCATGCTTTAGTTAAAATTTGTCCTCCTGTATTAAGGAAACAAACCACTGACGGTTTGTTTGCCTGCTCTGTTATGATTATATCATTTTGATACTTTTCTTTTAAATTTGCTTTGACAGTTCTCACATCAGGTAAGGTTTCAGTTTTTATCTGACCCATCAACTCTGTCATAGAAAATTGACAGTCCTCTGCATTTTCCTCAAGATAAGTATACACATAATGCATTGCGTCACTTACGTCTCGCCCGCGCTTAACAGTTCCTGAGGGCTCTTGAGATTTTGGATAATGATACAGCTTATTCATGCAATTGTAATGATATTGGCCATCATCCGCCACAAGGTCCTTTGTTTTTTCCAATCGGGCCACAATCTCATTGCCCCAATCATCTCCACGAGCTGTTGCGACACTCATTACTTGTTCACGAACCCCCATTTTTGTCACCAAATACACTTTCTGCCGACAGCTCGATTTCGCGCGTTTTTGAGCTTGCAGAAATTCCTCGGTTATTACTTCCCCACACAGAAAACAAGAATTTTTAAAGGCGAAAGTTGGAGCATCAGACCGCAGCGTGGGTGATTCGCGACGCCTATCCTCTATTATTCTTTTAATGGCAGCTGCAATGTTTTTATTGCTCGTGTACGATTTTCTACATGGTTCGTGCACTGTTATTTCACTCACTTCACCACTTAAAAACATATTTTTAAAGCCATCTTGACGTTTTGAGCTAGCCTCGCGAAAAGTTTCGATGCCGCGTTGTTTTACAGTTGTCACTTCGCCACTCTGAAGGGATTGTTTACAAATAAAACAAGTTGTTTTAGCATCAAAAGCCATGACTGATAAGTTTCAGTTCACTTTCATAGTCAAAACACTGTAATCCAATGCTTAGCGATTAAGCTCGCACAATTCACACCACACTGATCGCGAATCCAGTGTTCATGGTTCCTTCAGAGTAAAATAACATAAGAATAATCGCCGCGCGGCAAATGAGCGACAAATCATCATGGGATGTCGAGTCGCAACTGATAACAGAGGAGACGGGATCGCAGAATATGGCGCGCGGGGGCTGGGGGATCAAGGGGCTGAAAACCAAGGTCGCGCGCGGGGGCTGGAAGATAAGCAGCCGGAAAAAAGGTCTCCACATGTTGGCCACTTTTGTTGTCAAGTCATCAATGAGCCCCATGCATACAGCAGCTAAACGGAAAAATCCTCTATTTTCTGTCATTTTGCCATCTAAGCAGTAGCAGATATTCAACGAAATAACAAAGTGCTCGACGCTTGCGTTTCCTCTGCCGACTCAGTTCTTCTCCTCATATTTTGTGAGGGGGAGGGTGGGGTCAATGGTGATATTCTGACATTTTAAAACTACTAAAACTGCAAAATAGCGTTTCGTCGGATAAAAATGCAGTGGAAATGATTGTACGCTGTTCTTTGAGGGAGCGTGGGGGGAGGGGTGGGGGCTGGGAGAAGGGATGCCAAAAGGGGTGAAATCTGTAATTTTACTAATTATAAGCGAGATGTAATGCCTTAAAGCAAAATTAAACGTTAGGGAAACCATAAAACGGTCCTTATAAGGTAGAACCGTGATGCGGCGCTACAGCCGATTTCGGCCGTGCGAGTCTCCGACTTCAAGCGCTCCTAGTTCCTGTTAAAAGTATCGCTAGTGTAAAAACTAAGAGTGATTCTGGTAGCATTTTTTGTCTACTTTAATTTCTGTGGTAACCATTTTTCCCGAAAAACCGCTAAGAAAAAAGATATTTGAGAAAACCGCAAAAAATTGCGATTTTTTCAAATTTCCCGCTATTTTCAGCGCGCTCTGGCGGATGGTATACGCATGTTATCATAATTTTGATACATGATTCTAAACCAAAATTTTATGTACTTTCATTCTGCAAATAACTCATTTTGCCGTCCGACGCACAGGGAACGAGTTATTAGCGATTTTTGGACAAAAAATGAGATTTGGCAACGTTTTTTCAAGATGGCGGCTTTAGCGGCAAAAATCGAAGGTAGCAAAGTTCAGATTCGGATTCAGCGCTAAAAAACACATAGGAAACATGTGTCAGAAAGTTTTTCGCAAAATTTGCAAGGTAAAATCGTAGATTGACTGGACTAAAGGGCGGATAGCCTCGAGAAGGGAGCCTTGGGGCGGGCGGGGGGAACCGTGGAAGGCCCGGCAAGGGTGACGGCGCTTCGTAACCCGCAGGGCTGGGGTTAGGACGACGTCTGCGAAACCCTTCGTGGGACGGGAGAAGAGGGTACCAAAAGCTCGGGCATTCTTAACAAGGGCGGATAGCCTCGAGAAGGGAGCCTTGGGGAGGGCGGGGGGAACCGTGGGAGGCCCGGCATGGGAGACGGCGCTTCCTAACCCGCAGAAATGGGGTTAGGACGGCGTCTGCGAAACCCGTCGTAGTCCGGCGGCGGTTGGCAGAAGGGAGCTGGTCTCTTTTGAGATCTGAACATTTCAGCAAACATGTGCTGGGAAGGGGGGTTGGGGCCGCTCCCGGAGGGAGCAGAGCGCCCATCAAGGGGGGGGGGGGGTGCTGTGAAGCATCGTGTGATGCGCCCTACCACATTGGGCGCAGCGCTTTTTGCTTGCGCAGGCGTCGTCTTGGTGGAGGGGGCTCAGGCAGTTAGCACACCGCCTTTCGTGGCGCACCAAACTCCAGCGTGGAATTGCAAAGCGTAGGTCATGGTATGAATGGTTTATTAAGTTAATAACAAAATCATATTACATTAGTTGTAAGATTAGTTTAAGATTCACCTAACTCCAATGTAATTATTGCCCCGTAAGGGGCAGTCGTACATTTTTATTTTAATAATAATAAAAAAAAAAACAAAACAAACTCCAGCGTTCCTCGACGGACAGGGGGGCGAAGTGGGGGCACTGGAATGTGATGTGCCCAATGTGGTCACAAACCATACTCCTGAATTGCCGGTACGTAGTGGCCGGTGGAGGAGGGCCTGGGGGGGGGGGGGGGGGGCAGGAGCCGAAATCTCCGCATCGCGAAAGTCAGAGGGAGGGCTGACATAAGGTGGAATATGCTTTGAGGTTATACCGATGGGCTCATGTATCTCTCTGAACCAGGCTCCTATTAAATTCAGGAGGACAGGTTCATCAAAGAAGAAAACTAACTGAAAGTTTCATCAAAAAAGAAAACGAACTGAAAAGAACAAGGGGGGTTGCTGAAAACTGTACCTGAGAAACGAAAGTACTTCAATTGTTAGACATAATCATCGGAACGAGACAAGCTGGATCCGTGACATTCGATCACGTTCCACGTTCGATTCACGGTTCCAAAGGTGCTCTGGAGGGGGGGGGGGGTGCTCGGGTCAAGCTCGTACACTGACGGCAGCGGTGACGGCGCGGGAGGGGGAGTCCGCGGGAAGAACCGCTCGAACCCGAACTCGTGTAAAGGGTCTTCCGACCACCACGGATTGGCTGGCGGCGGAGACTGAGGTGGGACCGGAGAACAGGGCACCAAAGGCTCGGGCATTCTTAACAAGGGCGGATAGCCTCGAGAAGGGAGCCTTGGGGAGGGCAGGGGGAACCGTGGAAGGCCCGGCATGGGTGACGGCGCTTCTTAACCCGCTGCTTTTCCTAGTCGCAGATTCCGTGTGCACCAACATCCTCCGAAGGTTTGACGTTAGTTCATCCTCGCTGACATGCTTTGATTTCTCGGCCTGGAGTAGGCTTCGAATTTCCTGTTCTAGAACTTCCAAAGTAGGTCTAAGTTTCTTGAAGATGTCCTTAAGGTCTTCCTCATGTGCCGCCTTTTTACTTTTGTCATCAAGCAATTCCTCCGGACGCGGCCTTTTGTTGGTTGGCGTCGACTGAGGTGTCACCACCTCGAAAGGATTCGTCGCGCTGGTCCCGCCGGTGGGGGACGCCATCCCCGAGATGCTACGACTCAGTTGTCTTCTGGCCGATGAGAGAGATACCCGCTGCCCACTCCTTTGGGGATCCCTCCACATGCCAGTTCCCTGACTGGGTTTATGTGATGACTGGGTTTATGTGGTGACTGGGTTTATGTGGTGACTGGGGATTTATTTGCGAGCTTGTGCCAGGGATGGGGTTAGGACGGCGTCTGCGAAACCCTTCGTAGTCCGGCGGCGGTTGGCAGAAGGGAGCTGGTCTCTTTAGAGATCTGAACATTTCAGCAAACATGTGCTGGGAAGGGGGGTTGGGGCCGCTCGCGGAGGGAGCAGAGCGCCCATCAGAGTGGGGGGGGGGGGTGGTGTGTGAAGCATCGTGTGATGCGCCCTACCACATTGGGCGCAGCGCTTTTTGCTTGCGCAGGCGTCGTCTTGGTGGAGGGGGCTCAGGCAGTTTGCACACCGCCTTTCGTGGCGCACCAAACTCCAGCGTGGAATTGTAAAGCGTAGGTCATGGTATGAATGGTTTATTAAGTTAATAACAAAATCATATTACATTAGTTATGAGATTAGTTTAAGATTCACCTAACTCCAATGTAATTAATGCCTCGTAAGGGGCAGTCGTACGTTTTTATTTTAATAATAAAAAAAAAAAAACCAAACTCCAGCGTTCCTCGACGGACAGGGGGGCGAAGTGGGGGCACCGGAATGTGATGTGGTCACAAACCATACTCCTGAATTGCCGGTACGTAGTAGCCGGTGGAGGGGGGCCTGGGGGGGGGGGGGGGGCAGGAGCCGGAATCTCCGCATCGCGAAAGTCAGGGGGAGGGCTGACATAAGGTGGAATATGTTTTGAGGTTATACCGATGGGCTCATGTATCTCTCTGAACCAGGCTCCTATTGAATTCAGGAGAACAGGTTCATCAAACAAGAAAACTAACTGAAAGTTTCATCAAACAAGAAAACTAACTGAAAAGGACAAGGGGGGTTCCCGAAAACTGTACCTGAAAAACGAAAGTACTTCAATTGTTAGACATAATCATTGGAACGAGACAAGCTGGATCCGTGACATTCGGTTACGTGAGAAAAGCACAATCTGCAGAACTCACTCGGAAGAAGGCAGTCTCCCTTTAGTATATATAAGTTATCATTTTTACTTCGTTGCCATGATTTTGGCCGAAATCGCAAATTACAACGAGGACTCAGTACTGCACATGGTCATTGAGAGAGACAAGGTTGAGAAACAAACACGTGGAAGGTTCTCAGTACTTTCAGTAACCGATGAGCTATAAGGCGCACGATTCTGAGTTTTCAAATACAAAACCTCAGCACTGTTCTTTAATTATTCAGGGATATGCAAGTTTATTTGCGACAAATGAAGCATTTGGCATTGCTTAGGTTAATACACAAAAAATACATTTCAATTCGTGTCCGAAGGAGAAACTTGACCCGCGCTCTTCATGGGGACGGTGTATGCAAAATGTGGTCCATACAATATTTGACCTTAACGTTACATGTGTCTCCCCCTAAAATTGTTTTTAATGTTTCGAAACTACCCGACTCGGCCGTCGGCTCGTTTCATAATATAACGCGTCTTTGTACGCATTCTTGCAAAGGAACATTATCATGGCGGGTAAAATTACCCATTTGGCCGTAGTTTATCATTAAATGAATTACGGAGTCGAAAAAGAATTTTTTTCCCGAATTCGGGGCTCCTAGTATGAATAAAGTGTTACTAAAGTGTAAAGAGACTTTCAAAGAAATAAGTTCTGGAATCGTTATAAATCTAGATGTTAAATACTGATGATATCTGATAATTTCATGAAGTAGATTAAAATAAATAGAATTAATGGTCTGAACGAAACTTCTTTCTTCCGGAATAGAGTATTGCCCTACTATTATACGCTCAAATTTTTGTACAATATGTGAGTCTCTTAAGTATTTTAATTGTGATAACAATCTAATTAAAGAGAAAACAGATGAATATGGTTGAAAAATGTGCCCCATACAAGTATTATTTCAGATAATTTCATTACTTATAAACCAACTTCGAACTGGGTATTTTTTGTTTTGCTTCTTTAGTTTTAATATTAGTTTGGGCATAGGAGTAGTTAGAAAAAGAGAGAGCCCCGCAAAAATACGCCAGAACACAAAGAGGGAGCCCCGCAAAAATACGCCTAAACACATTGTGACAACACTCTATTGCTATGGAGAAACCCGTTTCCACACCACCATAGAGGTAGGGTTATCAGCGCGTTTTTTTTAAAGTGGTATCCCCAGTAGGCCTATTCCACTACTTGATTTTATTACTTTACATCACAAAGAAACATCTATGTAATTATCATAGAACTAATCCTTGGGACAATTTTCAAGAATATAGTCATTTGACACTTTTTGATATTTTACAATATTTTCCCAATCTACTTTATGTCTGAATTTTTTGATGAATTTTTCTGACATTTTCTGGTAACGAGAAGCTATTCTCCAATCTAGAAGATAACTGAATTCCTCCATTTCTTTCTCAGAAAGAAGTGCCAAGATTTAGTGCCTCGAAGCGCCTGCATATAGCATCCAGCCAACAAAGTTCCATATAACCCATTCCTTCCGCCGGTTTTTCTCCATTAACTATCTGAAAGAGCTCGACGGCCTTCTGTTCAGCTTCCGTGATTGCTGCGTCTATTAAAGTTTGACCGTGTCTCAATCGATCAAACACCGGTTTCTGCATGATGAAGTTTCCGGTAGGATTCATCAGGACTACAGATGGCTTCTGGAAGACTAAACGGAATTTCATGATCGCTGATGTACTGAGATGTACGTCTTTCGTGGGTGTTTGCTTATCATCCAGATATTCTTCAATTACGTCAAAGTACATTTTCAAAGTGTACCACTCTTCAGTTATCAAGAGAAGGAAATTGTTCGCCATATCCAATTTACTGAACAATATCTTCACGGGAAACCCAGTCGTCCACTCACAGCCAATCGTGATGCTCTTGCTTCCGTTTCCAAGCAGATCGTAGCATCTACTTTGAATCAGCATAGGTTTCACCTTGTATTCCGGTTTCTTCTTTGTGGGAAGTGCGGCTTCATCCGCGTCTGTCATTTGCTCCGCCTTCCGCTTCGCTGAGGTTATTTGGATTATTTCCATTTCTTCCTCTAATGGTCTTTCGTCAAAGCTGGTTCCTGCTCCGGGTGTGTCGGGCGAGGCCGGCGCGGGCGGACCCGATGTTACAAACACCGGAGCTGGCGGGGGCGCGGGCGGACCCGATGTTACAAACACCGGAGCCGGCGCGGGCGGGAGCGATGTTACAAACACTGGAGCCGGCGCGGGGAGCGATGTTACAAACACTGGACGCGGGACACCTGTCTGCGTCCCCAGGTAGGGTCGTGGTGGGTGCACAGCAGCAAGTCCGTGTCCGCTAGCGAGAGGTTGAACTGGTTGGCTGGGAGGCTGCATTGTTGTTTGAGGTGTAGTATCTACGCCTTGATGATGAGCTAAGAACTCCGTGTACAAACGCCGAATATCAACGTCGCTAAGTCCACCGAGTCCAGATAGGTCAGCTGTGAATGTCATGACTGGTAGAGTTGTTTCTTGCTTGCGAAGAGAAAAGAGACTGCGTGTATTTCTATGTCGTGAGTTGGTTATATTGCTGGCGTCCGAGTTGTTCTGGTGCTGGCGCTCGAGAAGGAGAGGCTTGCCACTGGTTGAGAGCGAAGAAACGACTGCGACTATTGAGTGGATGGCTGCTGCTTATATAGCTCTCGGAGTGATGATTACCGGGATTCGAGGAAGTGATTCCCCAAGGATTTCTCTACGACATTGTAGGCAGTGTCGCTTCCTCTTTGTTGGACCATCGTTGACGTCACATTCTTTAGAGAAAATAGCGGAGTGCTCGAGGCAGTAGGTTTCCAGCCGGAAGTCCCTTCTCTCCTAATACTCTGGAGGTAAATAATCCCAAACGCCACAGCTTCCTACATCAACCAGCTTGAGAAGAATAGGTGGAGGGATTTGTTGGAACTCCTCCATTGTTAAGGATGGGAAGGTCAGTTTGACGTTTTTCAAGCTGCTTACTCCTGTTGATCCAAAACCTCCGCTTCCTCGTTGTGTTAAGGTAGTATCTATCTTATCCTTCAATTGGAATATGGGTCGATAGAGGGGAGAAAAAACCAATTGCGCGATTCTATCTCCTCTCTTCACGATGTAGTCGATCGCTGAATTGTTATAAAGTAATACACACACTTCACCTAAAAAGTCCTGATCTATCAGCCCGTTATGAACGAACACTTGCATGGCGGCGAGGCTGGAGCGTCCTCTAATCTCAGCTTTCGTATTCGGAGGTAATTGAAATCGCAATCCTGTATATATAAGGGAGGAGCTGTTTGGTGGAATAACAGTCGTAGACTTGACAGCAGCATGTAGATCTACTCCTGCTGCTCCTGGAGTCGCTAAGGAAGGTAATGGTATATCCTGATCGTAGTGTGACTTCTGAACTTTTACTGGTATCTCCATGCTGCTTGTTCGCGTAGACTGCTTCGCTGTGACTGATAGAGATGGAGAGAAACGCTCGTTTCATAGTCTTGATGCTAGACCCCCCATCGTTTCGAATCTTCTGTATTTACATGACGAGATTTTCCAATTTTTTTTGCATTATATAGTAGGTTTGAGTTCTTTTATTATTTAGTTAAATTATTCTTGCTTCTTAATTCTTAATTATTCTGCAACAATTATCTTTTTGCGAAGTACAATCCTGGAAAAAAAACCACTAAGTCACAGGCTTTCGACGTAGGTGAGAGCCGATTCTCTAAGATTTTGACGTCTATCGGTGAATGCCTTCCATGATGCCCGTCCTGACCTTGGCTTGAATCTGGTTTCCAGTGCTTTCTTGAAGTCTGCCCAATTCATTGCCATCAGTTGTTCCTGATTTTGTTCGTATTAGGTTTGCGCTGGTCCATGTAGGCTTAGGTTATGTGTATTGTTGCGCTACAGCGTCCGTCCAGCCTCAGATGTTCTTCCATCTTTCTACTGATGAGATGAGCTCATCAACTTTTTTGGCCGATTCCCCATAGCACGATGGAATCCCTAACTTTTTGGGGTCGCCAATAATTACGGGTGCGTTTTGTTGTTGAGCCATGATGTGATTCAAAAGCAGTTGTGGCTGGGCTAATGGGTTATTTTGATTCGGGTTCGGTTGGTGGGGTTGGTCGTTATGGTTGTCAAAGTCAAAATTATTGAAATTCTCGATAACTATGTTGAGATCATCTTCGTAGTCTACGTTGAGAATTGATTTTGTCGATGATCTGGATGGAGAGTCTGTGGTTGACGGGTATGTATTTATGGTAGTCCTGTGACTGTCCCAGTGCGGTCCCGGTGGGGTGTCACCCGAGTGGCGGGTGGCAGGGTAGTCTCGCCCTCCTATTGTTTTGCTGCGGGAGGGGCCCGCAGGGTAGTCGTGCCCTCCTATGTTTTTACTGTGGGAGGGGCCCGCAGGGTAGTCTCGCCCTCCTATTGTTTTGCTGCGGGAGGGGCCCGCAGGGTAGTCGTGCCCTCCTATGTTTTTACTGCGGGAGGGGCCCGCAGGGTAGTCTCACCCTCCTATTGTTTTGCTCCGGGAGGGGCCCGCAGGGTACGAACACACTTAAAACGTTCTTAATTTTTAACACTTTAAATTTCTCGTGAAACCGCACTTAAAAACAAATGAAGGCTAAATGTTTTTTTTTTTTGTGTGTTTTTAACTGTTTGTACTGCCCTTATTGCTACACTCCACTACTATTACTTTCTAATCGTTTCAGAACCAATATTATGTCCTTTTGGCATAACCGGACTTTGTTTATCCCCGTTTTGAGAAGAAACCTCGATTTTCTTTGTGTATTTTTTTGGAGGAATTTTCTCATATCGCTGAGGTTGCGCTTGGTTATCCAAACATCCTCTAGCTCTTTGCAGGCCGATGGCGGATATTGTTGCCGAGGTCTGTAGAGGTTGCGTAGAACTCCACTGTAGGGTTGTCCGGTTGAGAGTGGGCTTGCCTTTCGTTGTGCAATTTGCAGCCTCAGTTGGTCCCTTAGATCGCAAGTTGCAAAGTCAACAATGCGTCACTTTTTCGTAGCATTTCTTGCTGCAACACTGAGTAAGAGTATTGTGAGTTTCCTTGCCAATGGTTTTTCCTTTCTTAGTTACATATTCCTCTCCAGAATTCCGTTTCATCTTCTTTTTATTTCTAACCCAATCGGCCTCATGTCTTGCTTTCTTGCGACCGTTTGCTGGGCTAGGAGGAGTTGATTTGGTTGGACTCGAAGGACCTGGTTGAGTGTTGTTTTCACTCATCTTTTGTTATCAATAACACAATCAGGTACTTTGTTCGCGAAAAACTGTCACTTCACGCTGAAAACCACTGTAAACTTTTGAAAGTTGAACTTGAAACCTCTGAAAACGATTCGACAACGCGCGCTGTCAACAAAGACTGTTATCAGTGTTGTTTGAGGTTAGGTACGTTCATTTTTAGCCAACCTAACAATAATAAAATTACTGTATCTCAGTGAATGTTTGACATAATAATATGAAAATTGGTACTATAACGTGCTCAGCTCTCGAGCCAAGCAGCTGAACACGTAGGGGATGATCGCAGATGGGGGCGTAAGTATCCACCAGATAGGGTAGTCCTAGAGAAAGGGGAGATGGTCTAGGTGGGGTGTAAGAGCCCTATCACTCTAAATAAATGGTCACCTACCTCGAGAGTGGTATCCTAGGGAAAGAATATGACTCACAATCTAGGGTGGCTGCTCGTGTATTGGGGGTGTAATATACAACGGTTTAATAATAACAAGTGCCACACAGGCTACAACTACTAAAAACAAACCACACATGTAATCACACAGATAACAAACTCACACAGAACAACTCTAACAACTACTTCACTTCGCTGCCGGTAGGGACCGGGGGACGTACCGCATTCGGGCTACTCAACAGGGAAGGCACCACGGAAAGGGCGTAGGATACGACAAGGCCGAGGTTTCCGGGTGGAACACACGGGCAAGGAGGCAAACGCGACTGACTTCAGGAGGCTTCAGCGGGGTCCTCGTGGGTCCGTAGGATTGCGAACTTAGCGTCATTTCCCACGGTTCGCTCGCCAAAAACCTCCTGACTTTGCATGTAACATCCGTCGTAGGCTCCGAAATCCAGGAAAGAGGACTGGCTGTCGCCGTTTCGTGGGTTTCGGAGCCCGACGCCCGAGGTAGAGATGTACGAAATAGAGAGATTCCTCGGGCTATCTGACAACGGCCGTGTCTGGCGATGTCACCACGCGAGTGTCCACCGGAAACCTCTCTGCTGCATCATGAAAAACCTCGTGGTTCGACTGATTTTCCGGGAGCGATGCCAGCCCAATGCTTTCAAGACGCGACGCTTCAATATTCCGTTATAGGTACACCTAAATTTTAGGATATGAGGATTCAGAAAAACCGGTCTCTGCAAAAGGGGCGTCATGGACCTAACCCCCCTTTTGCACCTAACGCCCCTTTTGCACCTAACTCCTCAATTGGAGCCCTCCGCGCTACTGACTTTGCGTATGCACACGTAAACTCTCCGCAGGCCCAGGTGTTGTTTTGAGAAGGTGCGCCCACCTCTGCGAGATACCACGCTCTATTTCCAAATAGTTTGCTTCCAGCGCTCCGGAGTAGTTCCAGTTCGGTGCTTTTGTCATCGGGGATGCTGTCATTCCAATATAGATTGAGCCTTCCTTCAAGTCATACACCGCCAATGCCCAATGATTGTGATGAATGAGTGTGCAGGCGGCGCGTTGCTTGAAGATTCGGGTTGATGCACTTCTATTTCTACAGGGTGGCTGGTAGGGGGCTGTTGCAGGGGTTCACTAAAACGCACTTCTCCTGTGACAGATATTCCGGAGTCCCGTATAGGTGATGTCCAGAAAATTGGCAAAATTGTTTTTCCTCATTTAATCCTATGGGAATGTATCGATTCTTGGAGGGGTCAAGTGCTCCGACAAGAATCGATTATTTAACAAAGGTTAAATGGAGGAAATTGGATGTTGCCAATTTGCTGGAGCCGCCTCTGGTAAAATGGGTTTAGGGGCAGTCGTACCTCGGAAGAAGGAGTTTTTTGTCCGAATTTTCCGATATTCCTCGCTACAAATTGCCGGATAATTGGGACATTACTTTAACTAGAAATGATGAGACAGAAGTTTGTAGAGTTTCCCTTCCCAAGATCTGTCCAAGTAGGAGAGTTTAAAAAATGCACCATATTGATACGGCTAACCTTTAACGAGTTCAATTTACTTTCACAACTCTATAAATTGCTCTTTTTTCTGTGAAACGATTATGTTCTAGACTGCTGATATCATGCATGCATTTGTGAATTTCAGCCAAAAATTATTAACTTTATTAGAGAAACATGATTCCTCCAAGATCTGTCTAAGTAGAAAAGTTTCAAAAATGCACCATGTTGATATGGCAACCCTTTAACGAGTTCAATTTACTTTCACAACTCTTTAAGTTGCTCTTGTTACAATGAAACGATTATGTTCTAGACCGCTGATATCATGCATGCATTTGTAAATTTCAGCCAAAAATTGTTAACTTTATTAGAGAAACATGACTCCTCAATTTAACTGTACGCAATACTACTGAGTGATCTGGTACAATTCTAGAAAATAATTCAACAAACCATGTGAAACCTGTTGATATTTTTTATGTCTTTATGTACAGCAATACTTTGGAAAAATAAAGTTTTTATTTATGTATTTTCTCTGTTTGTACACTTTTTTAAGGATGGCGTTATTCGGCGGTACGGTACCGTCGAATAAAACGTTATACGGCGGCACGGTGCCCTGACTAGAAAATCTTGTAAGTATCGCTAAGGTTCCTTTGCCGGATAACTTTTTAAGGTGATTTGACGGACGCCATATTTTGTGTCAGAACGGCATGCGATATATCGCATCAATTGGTTCCATTTTTTCAGCTATTCGTCATTTTTCTCCAATTTTGAGATCGCAATTCTGTTGTCAGAAGACTAAAGCACTCACTTACCAATTTTAACAAAGAAATTAAACGTAATAAAGGCGTGGTTTCTTTAGAGAGAAAACATCGCATTCGATACTTGTATCGAAACTGCACTTGAATGCGATGTTTTCTCTCTAAAGAAACCACGCCTTTATTACGTTTAATTTCTTTGTTAAAATTGGTAAGTGAGTGCTTTAGTCTCCTGACAACAGAATTGCGATCTAAAAATTGGAGAAAAATGATGACGAGTAGCTGAAAAAATGGAACCAATTGATGCGATACATCGCATGCCGTTCTGACACAAAATATGGCGTCCATCGAATCACCTTAACCGCTAACCGGAAAACTTCCATCCGCCAAGGTGCCTTTACCGGATGACTTTTCAACCGCTAACCGAAAAATTTCCTACCGCTAAGGTGCCTTTACCGGATGACTTTGTAACCGCTAACCGGAAAATTTCCTACCGCTAAGGTGCCTTTACCGGATCGCTTTTTCACCATTAACCGGAAAATTTCCTCCGGTTAGATGCTTCCACCGGATGAGCAAGCAAACGCCATCTACGGTGATCTATTCGTATTATTGGAGAAATTATGTAAACAAAGAAATCTCGGACGCGCAAAAATCAATGACCCACCGGTACTCGCGTTAGAAACCGGCTTCGTAGTTTCGGGCTACCGTGCAAATTTCGCACCTTTTCCCTGATCAGTTGTGTTTTCGTTAAGTTGTTGACTGCATGCAGTGAGAATGAAATATCGACGGTGAAACTACCAAACCACGTATCTCGTTTGCGGTGTTTAAAAATCTACGTTCGCATTTTATTTTTTTGAAGTAGACCAAATCAATATCATTCCTTGAAATTTTCACAGAATTTTCTCCGCACGAAGAGGAAAAATCACAGAAATTTTCAAGACTGGATGTTAAGTAGTTTTTCATTTAAAAAATAAAGTATGACAGGAAGTCTGCGACGTCGCAAACCGAGATACGTGGTTTGGTAGTTTCACCGTCGATATTCGTAAGTTTTTAATATGCATTTATCTGCAGAAATTTTTAAGTGCGTGCGGTGAAAAGTTAGATTTTACGTGAACATCGAAGCACTGAACTACCTAAGTGCATTTACATTCGGCCTGAAGTACCTAGCATTATGATGTTACCTGCACCATTTATACCTACTGTTGGCACCCTAGCGGTACGAAATTTTCCGGTTGGCAGTCATAAAGTTATCCGGTAAAAAGGCACCTTAGCGATACTTAGAGGATTTTTCAGTCAGGGTACTGTACCGCCGAATAACGTTTTATTAACCGAATAACCACTTCGATTTTTCAAAATAAACTTGAAGAAGATGTTCGTTGTGATCTTCACTTTTTTTTTATATAATTGTTGCTCTCCTTCGCACGAAATTGTCGAAGTGAAAGTTTGCCTCTAGACTGAGATCGTGCAGCTTTTGCTCTGATTGCTGACATTGACAATGGAGGGGCTTCGAGGACAAGGCGAGTAAGTGCAGTTTTTGAAAACTAAAATGAGATATTAATAATTTCAAGTAAACCTAGTCTTAATGCATATTCTGTGAAAAATTCGCTCCCAAATTCCACTGTTCGAGCATCTAAAAGCCAGTTTGAACTTTCTCTCCGCCACGAGGATCGATGTAATTTTGAAACTTCAAACACTTATTTCTCGAAATAGTAAGATCTGCACTCATCCCAAGTAGGATTTTTCAACGGAAAAATCGCTATTTATTGCGATTTTATCGGCGATAAAATCGCCAGGACCATCAAAATCTGAGCGATAATCCTCGATCTTATCGCGAAAAAATCGCGCTTTTATCGCCCGACAATTTAGTGCGATATTTTCGAAATCGAAATCGCAATAAATGGCGATTTAATCTCGATTTAATCGACAAAAATTGATCACGATTTTATCGATCCAAAAATTGCGATGTGTAGCGCTTTAATCGCCATATATCGCAATTTTTAATGCGATAATATCTCGATAAATTGCCACCGATATAATCGCGATAACCAACCGATGAAATCGCTGTTTATTGCGATCACTGCTACTTGGGATATTCGCCTTTCCCTCCGAGCCCTTCAATTGAAGGAGTCATCTAGGGTTTCTGGGTAAGAATTCGCTCCGAAAGTTTGAAGACAAAAATTGAACGATTATACTGGGTGATAAGTTCTCTTGAATTTTAATTTTGTTTATTGTTTTGGCATGAGTTCTCATTACATTTCTTTTGACGTAAAGTTTCAAGCGCAAAATTTCGTAACATTGAAGGAATTTAAGTGTTGGCCTGAGAAGAAATGCCAAGGTTCTACCGCGAAATTTCCTGGTCTTTTAAAGTCAAGCAGCATTCCTTCACTTTCAATGGTTTCATAACGACTTTTTACTAACTTGTCACCCCTTAATTGGACGTATTTCTGCCAAACGGAACTATGTGTATGAAGACATGAGCCCTGAAATTCACAAGGGTATGCCACGAGTATGAGCCTTGGCAGGGCTCACGTCGTAATGCACATGGTTCTGTTTGATAGAAATACGTCCAATTGATCGTGTTTGCCCGTCCGTTTTCTTGACGCGAAGTAATTTTTCCTTAAAACAAAATTCATGAGACGGGTGTTTTTGAAAACATTTTTGAAATGGGCTGAAAACTTCTGACAGGTTATCGAAGAAATGAGCCTAGTCTTTGCCCTCGTGAAATAATGCAAAAATACTTTTTGAAAATATAGAGGAGGAGCGGAAATTTTGAATGAAGGTAGGTAGGTATTTTTGTAGCCAGTCTCTCAGATAGTGAATTTGAGTGTATATCCCGCACATGTGTTGAAATAACCCGGAGACTTAAACGCTCGGTAAAGAAACTCAGTGACTGTTATCGCCGTGCAAAGAAAGAACGAAGAACGTCTCATGATAAATAGCATGTTGCCATATTTACCCTCTATAAAAGTTTTACTTTAATGGAAAGTTTTAAATATGGCCTACTGAAATTTTTAGGAACTTTCGATCAAATTGTAGCATTTCTACAGAGGTAAGCTAGCTCTCAAAAATTTACAATCACGTTTACTATAAAATCCTTGGAGTTTGAATGAGGCATGTTGCATCAAGACAGCATTGCCAAATGTTGCAATATTTTCCACCAAAAATATTTCTACAAAAGCATCCATCGTAGATGTCAATTGCAAAATTACCACAGTTAACATTTCTGAACTTTACACCATATTGCAACACTGCCGTGATGCTACATGCAACATGGCTCATCCATATTTTGAGGATTTCATGGTAAATATGATTGTAAATGTAACGTAGACAACCACTTAATGAGAGCTAACAACTGCAGCTAAACGTTGTGCTTGAGGAGGCCAGAGCGCCTGCAATGTGTTGTGTATGCAACACGGACATCCCGAGAACACGAATAGTTGCATCCAGACTGAGCCATTAAAAAAGCTACAACGCCTTCTACTTTTTCCGCTCCTAAAAATAAAATGTCTCACTCATCGCACTCTTAAGTCGTCGCTGTGCGAGGATGGGATCGTTCGGGTTTTGAATGAAATTGAATGAATAAAAGAAAAGAGTATAATCAAAAATTAACTTCTTCTCGAGTAAAAAAAAAAAAAAAATAGACACCAGGAAAATATTTCCTACGTTGCAGGAAATATTAAATTTAGCTCAGGACTCAAGATGACTATTAGAGGAATACTTATTGGTCTTTTCTGTTTTTTTATTTTGTTTTTCGACGAGCAAGAAATGTTGTAATTATCAGTCAGTCTCCACTGACTGATGAATTTTCCTAAGACAAATGAGACTAAAAATATATATATCCGTTTCGATAATTTTTCCCTTTGTCCTACTTTGAATAATTATAGGTTTAGCAGGGACAAACCGAAAATTCTTTGATTTTTCAGAAAGGGAGTCAGAATTAATTTCAGGATTTAATATTATATGTAGAAGAACTAGATTTATAATACTCTTCTCATCAGAATATTCTAGTATCAGTATCAGGAGATACATAATTTTTTTCACGTTCAAGAAAAAAAAAAAATTACTAAGAGAATGCAGACATATAACTGGGAAATCATTTACCTGCCATTTCGGAATCAGACTTCTGATCGTTGACAAAGTTTTCAGACCCATATGCTTGGAAGTCAAGGAATAGTTTGTCCAGCTGAGGTTTCAAACCGGACAGATTGTATTTGGAATCTGAAACATACTGAAAAATTAATCCCGAGTGTATCGCTCCAATAATTAACATGTAAATCTGTTATTGCAATTGGAAATTCATCAGATACAATGATGATTCATGTGAAACTTTTGGCGCGTATACGTAGTATACCGCCTTTGCGATCGTTTCGAACCCTGCTCGATACAATAACCGAGTCCCTTAGTTCCTTACCGAAAAGTGACTACCGCGAACTTCTGAGATTTTCCAAAGCGTGTAAAAAGTTTATTTATCCGTCAATAATTATGATTTAAAGTTGTTTCTCATTCTGGGGCTCTCTAGTTTATGTGCAGTGAATACCAAGAGTCTACGTTACTTGGTTTTCTTAAAAAAAGCCTAAGAGTACGACGCGCTGATTTAAAATATGCATATATAAGCAGAATCAAGCGAACTGATTCGAGGATGGCTGAGCAGGTCGGCACTCTCGGAATGAGAATTTAACTCCTCCGTTTTGTTCAAAACGTTGCTTTGACAGATCTCCACACCTCTGTTATACTTTTCAAAAGTTGGTACCCGTGCTCTGATAGTGCTGTTCATCTGACAACAATGTCAGTGTCAGCTGATAATAATATTTTTATCATATGAGGTTAATAAAAAGTTTTCAGTCAGTCTTTGACATCCTGAATAATTGTCTTGGTATTTATTTACTAATTTTACAGAATTATATTTTATTTCTTATTAAAACTAAGAAATACAGTGCAATCTGTGTAAGTGCAATCTGTGATGAGCCTCGAGACTCATTAGACCATTAGCTAAACGTGGCTCATACAGGAATCCACTTACCCCTCTCTTCCCCACGCTCCTGATCACTGCGTCGGCGTCTCGACGAACAATAGCTAATGACGGTCGCCAAGCTAGGCCGGGATCCTCAGCCCCTCGCCCAATTACTTACGCTTCATTAACCATTTCACCGTCACGCTAGGATTCGCCCAATATTCAAAAAAAATTGTTTCGCGAGTTTTTAGCAATTTTTTCCTTACTCTCCGTTGAAACACGAATTAAAAGAGGTCTCATTCATAAAAATCGGCCAAATAGAAGAGAAGTTACAGTATTCGAAATCCGAAGAAATCAACAAAACTTCTCCAAACAAAAAATAAAATGAAGGGGGAAAAAAAGAAATGTATAAATTACAATTTAATATGATTGACCTCAGAATGTGACAAGCAATTCAATTATAAAAAGGAGAAAAAATTGAGTGAAATTACAAAAAATTAGCCTCTTGCAAGGGGCTTCCTTGTATGAGTTTTGACCTGAAGACAAGTAAATCCCGTTACATTATTAAAACGAAATTGACTCCATAGTTTAATGCCTTAGTTTCTTGAATACGATTATTTTAAGCTCTCGAAAATTTATACCAGCAATTTTACCCATGGGGTGATTTCCTGAGAGCTGATAATATCACGAATTTCTCATAGAGCCCTTCAAAAATGGCTTGCTTTTTGGGCAGCCGATTCGGCCATCAAACCGGGGTTTAAATGGAAGCTGATAATAACACAAAGCTCTGAGAAAAATTTTGAGATGAGTATAGGAACGGTTTGTAAATTACGAGGAGAGGCGGGCATTCTGTTCAGCATATCGATACATAAGTATTTTCACACGTAGAATTTAATTTTCACGTCAGGGAGTCGACATATTTTGATTTTTTCGATTTTATACGGAAAATGTATGGTTTTTCGGGATTGAAATTACTTACAATTGTTTCATGAAAAATGAATGCACCCAAAATGACTATAGCATTTTGACTTTCACATACGTGCACTCACTAAATCGATTGGTAAATTCAAAGAGTGGGTACATCGACCTGGTATATCAAGTTTCTGCAATTTTTCACGGCAAATCGGTAGATTTTCGGGATGTGGATTGCTTACTTTCAATTCATGAATGAATAAAGCATGGACATGGTTAAGCTTCTTTGCATGAAAAGACGTTTAAAATAAAAAAATCAAGACATATTTAATACAATTGCATTTATATCGAGTAAATCTCTTTTCAATAATATAACGGGATTTATAATACCGGTGATTTGGGTATTTTAGCCCCAAAATACCTTTAAATCGACTTTATCTTCTAGGAGTTCGACAGAATTTTTCCTTTCTTCGCTTAAATTTTTCCGTAGCACTTTTCTTCAAGAATCTGATAAGATTTTGCTTGAGGCAGATCAAAAAACTTAAATTTGTTCGAATAGCTTTCTAGATTCACAATACACGGTCTCGTCAAGGTGCGTCGTTGACCTTGCACTGTTGGATCGTGAATTCTCTTGTTGTGCTGCTTGCCTTTTTTGAAATCTCTGTAAATGAAAACTAAAGGGGTTGATATGTGCGAGTTAATGACGCGCCTTATCAACACATTGTGTTGGAGTTCACTGCTTGTTTTTTTTTATGAATCCTGTTCCCCAGGATATTTACATTTTAAGTTTACCTACCTATTTCATCTTATGATAAAGTGCTTAATTATAATGCATTGTTTTTTTTGAAATCGTCAAGAGAATATGAAGGCAAGTACATTTACTTTTGAACGTTAACGTTTTCAAAACGCCTACAAATCTGTTGTATGCAACTTCAGTTACACTGTAAAGCATCTCTGTTCTTCCTCACAGATGGCGGAATGTTGCACATTAATAGCGTGCAATTTAAATATTTGTCTCACCTAATTCATTTTGTATTAGTTATACATCGTAGTCATTCTTGACCTGAAAGTCTGGAAATTTGTGAAAAATCACAATTTATTCTTCTCTTGGCCTAATCATCTTGCCAAGCTGTTAATCATGTCTTTTCAGTTTTTGAAGGAAGCTGATGAATCTAAAGAGTATGGGAGAGTCATCTCAAAAGGAAGCACCTATCTTTTCGTCTTAACTTCAAAACCATTTCAAAATTAATGAAACGTTTCCTCTTAGTCATTGTTTCAGCTTTCTAGCCCTCACACTTAAATTTGACGAATACTCTGTCTTAAGAATTTGATAATACCTTCTGAAGGGATGTATCAAGTTTCTACTAGTCAGATTTTTTTAAACGAAATTCAAATAAAACTATAAATAAACACACGAAATCGAAGGAAGTTCATTATGAACGATCACTTTTATGTTCGCCTGGCAATCTTCAAACAACATTTTTAAAATAGAACTTTTGAGTTAGTAAAGGATAGTTCAGAGGAAATCTGTATAGTATCGTGAGGAAATATTCACATAAAATAAATATTCTTGGGCGATGTTACAAAAATATTGCCGCAAGCATTGTTGAAAATATTGGGGGGGGGGGGAATCAGGCAGAATCGATTATGTCACAATAATTGAAATAACTAATTATTAAACAGAAAAACACCCCTTACCGGTCATTATATCTGTAAAAAATGAATTCATCTTGGTCTCCAAGTTGTTAATCACTGCCCTTGATAAATGAGCAAGACATATTATGATGCAACTAATAAAACATTTCACTGATGGAACATTCATTTTTAATATTAATTCCTTTATAGACACCTTTCTTATGCAAGTACCTACATGCACTTTCAGTAGATCACAGCAAATAGAAAACACGAAACAGTGATGTGACTCGTGCGTCAACAAAATCTAGCTCAAATTCTTTAGTTCAGGACGAGCAAAAACTTTATCTCCCAGAGAATACTGACCGAGAACTCACCCATGGAAATGGTGAGGCATTATGTGACATGCTAGAAGTGATGAACACCTCGGGCTTGGATGTACGCGCGCAGCGCTATCAGTCAATCTTCAATCATTGTCGATAACACCTTATTGATTATCTTGATTTCGAGAACAGTGATCAAGTAAGTTTCAGGATTTAAGAAGCAAAACCACGGACCAGATATCAACCAGACCATGTATCTCGGTTTGCGACGTAGCGACGATGCAGATGTCCTATCATACTTTATTAATGCTTGTGGAAAACCCAATTTTATGTAAGTAAAAATCCCTAACCAAATAAAAATCCCAAGCCACGTACCCATATTTGTTTGCGGCGTTGCAGACTTCCTGCCATTCTTGATTTTTTAAATGGAAAACTACCCGATGTCAATTCTTGATAACTTCCTTGATTTTCCACTTTGCGCGAAGAAAACTCCGTGAAAACCTCAAGGAATGATTTTGATTTATTCTCTCTAAAAGAATGAAATAGGAGCGGAGATTTTTAAACACCGAAAACAAGGTGCGTGGTCTGGTAGTTCCGCCGTCGCGTCGCGTCGCGTCGATGTACTAGAAACAAATAATCTTCCGTCAAATTCTTACGGCGCAAGGATACAACTGTTTGAACTCTCCGGAATGCGTGAGGTATAACGCCGCATTTGAAGGCGTTTTCAAAACAGCCAAGTTCCGATACCCGGATTACCGTTTTGAATAGTTCATATTCTTTTGTTTTGTTCCGTACCACTTGTTTATTTTTAATCCTCGTATAAAAACCACCCATTTGCTAAATACAATTCTAGCTGGAGCACACTTCAGTTATGCATCCACCACTGCAAAAATGTCAAAGGATATCGACAAGCCCAGCCCCCAGCGTGTATGGAGGCTATTTCAATTGAGGACACCGAACCAAGAACAGCGCGTTTTGAGAAAAACTCATTTAAAGTTTTGTTTTTGATGTACTGCGCAGACGTTTCTATGCAGGTACCCTGTTTTGGTGTTTTTGGTTGACCTAACCCTTCTATTGAAGGATGCCGGGTAGATTTATACTCTCATATATTTAATTTAAAAAAGCGGTTAAAAGGCCATTATTACGTCCAACAGTCATTTTGGTGGCAATATGAAGTATAAATCATTTTAATCACGCATGATTAACGCAAAATGAAAGAATATCGATAGTGAGTAAAGGAAGGGGTAACTAGCACCTTACAGGCCCGTTTATAGGTCGTTCTTGCACCCATCGATCCAGAGGCCTGACTTAACTCGGAAAAAAAAGATTTTTCGACCTCGAGCCGTTACCTATCTATATTCTATCGCTACCACAGCATAGTCTAGGTTACGTAGAATCCGAAAAGCAGATGGCGTAATAACGACCTATACGCCTATAGGCTGTTCTTGGTGCGGTTCATCAATTGCACGTGATGTTTCCGTAGCACCTGTCTCTTGACGAACAAACCAATGGCCAATCAAAATGCCATATTTTACGCGCTATTTTCAAATTGGCGCGGGAAAATATGAAAGTGCGGCAATTGAGTTGCAGGAGCGCTGAGTCAAATGAGGCGTGGATTCCAGGAATAAACATTTTCGGCTCAGTAAGAGCGTCTTTTTATCACTTCAGTTTAAATAAGATGAATCAGGGGGCACCTTTGATCAAGTCGTAGTAAAAAAAAGAAGACAAAAAGAAATAAAATGATTTTTAAAGAATAAACTTTGGCAGCACCTGAAGGCGCATACGGCGTACTTCCTCAGCAAGGCAGAACATTTCAATATCCCTCTGAAACTGGAATTTTAACACTCTTTTTAAAATTTCTAAACTTAAAATTTCCTTGGGAGTATAAGGATTTTAACGCACACAATGAACTCTCGAGGGACTTTCAAGTTGAAGCGGGTGCGGGCCTCTGGAACTGGAATTTTAAGACTCTTTTTAAAATTTCTCAACTTAAAATCTCCTTGAGAGTATAAGGATTTTAACGCTCACAATGAACTCTCGAGGGAGTTTCAAGTAAAAGCGGTTGCCGAGAGTCTCATAAAATTCCGGCCCTAATTTATCGACTGTCTTCTGACGAAATGTCACAGAAACTTTGAGAAATTTTGAGACCATCAGAAATTGAGCATTTTTTTTGGAAAACAGTCTTGCCAATGACCAGTCAGCACGACCAGCCAGGCGGCGCGGCGGTCGCACGAGTGGACAAAGTGGCGATTCTTGAAAATCGGCAACTTTGTTTTCTCTCCATTTAGAAGCATGTAAAATAATCGATATTCATCAATAGAGGCTACCTTACCTAGAATCGATTATACATAATGGTTTTAAATGGAGGAAAAACAATGCCGCCAATCCCATGCTAAGGAAGAACGCCGTATGATCATTCGAGAGTTGCCAAATTTCCTCCCATGAAATTTTAATTTTTTGCGGCAAAATATGACTCTAATCCCTTGATATTTTCAGGAACTTTAGATGAAATTGCGAACAATATTATCTGAAAAATTGGAAGAAAAATATTCATAAGTTCACCAGAAAATTTTTGGTTCATCAATCGAAATTCGGCAACGCTTGGAGGTTCATACTGTGTTTTTCCTTAGCCCGGCAGTATAGAAAAGGGGGCACTCGTTGCAAATAGGCGTGCCGAAAATTACTCATCACAGTTTCAATTTCAAGTTAATGTGAGTTAACATTTTATTTTAACCCATAGCACTGACTACCCAACAAACCAACTCCCCCCCAAAGAGTTTTAACGTTTAGAAATTGTACATGTACGCGTCTCATTCTCCACGAAAAGCAATGGCTTGGCGTGAATGATCAATTTTTGTTATTCCCTATTTGAAGATATGGAAAATAATTGATCACATATCATGACGTTCGTTGCGAACGACCTGATAATTGATCCATTTCTATACGTTTGAATGGCATATTAATCAATACATCGCAAATCATGTCACGTCACGCCACGCCACTGCCGAAAAGTTATCGATGAATCGGAGGCAGAATGTTGTGAAGCAACATTCAAAATTTTCAAGCTGATTCTGGTACATATTATCATCCATATTAAATTAATTAGTGGATAACTGGATACCGCTTTCTGGAATAAAAATCCGTCTCATCAGCCTCATATCTGGAAAGCTTCTTCTTTATTATTGATATTTTTATAGATTTTCAATAGAGGATAGTAGAAGCCAAATAGATTGATAAACAAAAACAAATTCAAACGACCAATGAAATCAGAGAGGGGGGTCAAATCAAACAAAATTATCAGGATTACAGAACTTTTAATACGAGATTCCTTTTGATTTAAAAGGATTCTTTTCTACCGAGCATTGAATGTAAACAGTTTCCTCCGTGCAATATCATGATCACAGTAATCAGAGTAAAATAGTGACACCGCGTCGCTTGAAGATTAATAAACCGATAGCTGAAGTGCGAAACCACTTATCTCCATTATGTGATGTTTCGAAATTTCCACTCTTACTTTATTTTTTCGTAGAGAAGCAAGCCAGCATTTTACCTCGCCTTTCTAAAGAATCTTTTGCTGGTAGAGAAGAAAATTCAAGAAAGTTTTTGAGAAAATACGTGACTAGTTTTCTAAATGAAAAATAAAGCATGACAGGAAGTCTGCAACGTCACAAACAGAGATACGTGATCTCGCGTTTTGGCCATCGTCCTTAGTTTATTTTGGTCGCACTATCAGTCTCACAATAACAGCGATGAAGCTCACAATGTCTTTCTTTCTAATTTTCTTTGTTTTGCCGGTTGACAATGCGGGTGTGATCCCCGCAAAAAGTCCCGGAATTTTTATTTTATTTTTATGTCCTTTTCATTATTTGCGGCCTTTGTCCCGATTTAAGTTCCTTTTTTTTTTGTTAGTTACTAAATAAACAGGAATAGAAGCGAAATAAACTGCAAAGAAAAAGAAAACATCAGGGTGCCTCGTTCTGGCTGTTGGTCTTCTTGAGCATCTCCGCCCTCGATCTCCATCTCTTTATCGCCGAGCCGCCAGATTTCCAAATTTTCGAGACTTGGGCAACCGGACTAGCTTTGGATAAGCTCCTCACCACGCCGTTGTACGCACTAGAAATATTCGATTTCGACAACCCTCTCGCCAGATTATTGTACGTCGGTGATTGGTGTAACCTCCTCACCATTTGACTGCACGTTGAATTTATGAACGAGGGTGATTTTGATAACTTGCTCAGGAAACGATTCGTGGCACTCATGGCCGAAGACTCACTGCGCTGCGTGGTATTTTCATCTGATCTGGAACTTTTTCTGGAACTTCCCGCAGGACTTAAGTCAAATATCGGGCCCTCCAAAGGCAAGTTCTTCCGTTTTAAGTAACTTCTCGCGAGATGTGGCCTCCTAGCGTAGAGAGCTTTGAAGATTGTCACGTTAACTCTGTGGTGTTTTATACATCTAAGGGCGCTGGATGAAAATCTGCATATGACTGCTCCTGTATTCAAGTCAATGGATGCGACTTCCTTTAAAGGTATCTGCATTTTGTCGCCACCCACGTGCAAGATCCCGAAGTAATTGCATGCCACCTGGAAGCAACTCTTGATTGCATACTCGACGTCGGGCAAGACGTCATCGTCGGCTGGAATCGCTTCTAAAAAGAAAAAAAGGCAAATTGGAGTTGAACAGGAATAATAACTTGTTCACTGTTAAAAATACCGACAATCGAAAACACAGGAAAATGCGGAAACAAGGCTAAAATACAGAATATAAAGGCAGGACGTTTCGGCACCTCGCGGCACCATTATCAACTGCTAAAATAGAATTGAAAATAAAAAAGAAATTGAAATAAAAACCAGCAAACGGCGTTACATGGTGAAATTGGAGTTTCAATACCAATTTCACCATGTAACGCCGTTTGCTGGTTTTTATTTTAATTTCTTTTTCATTTTTAATTCTATTTTAGCAGTTGATAATGGTACCGTAAGGTACCGAAACGTCCTGCCTTTGTATTTTGTATTTTAGCCTTGTTTCCGCATTTTACTGTGTTTTCGATTGTCGTTTCCGTTTCGGGCTGCTTTTACATTCTGTTTGCTTTCCACTGTTAAAAATATCGATACGGATCGATATATCTGTCGCAGGCTTGTAGCGAAATAAGGCAGTTTGTCAAATGCCTATGCAGATAGTTAAATTTTGACGGTTTGTACAATTTTGTGAATTTATGGCGAAGAGCTAGAGAGTTTTCAATATTTTGGGAATAATAACTCATCAAACCCAAGAACTCTTCATGTATCGTCCTCTTCAATTCCTTCTCATTTTTGAAATTTTGAAATTCTAAAAATTCTCTGACCAAAGGTCCATCGGACCAACGGATAAAGAAATCAAACTCCTTTAAATGGTGAGTTCCCGACTAAGACCCCATTATCATGATCAGGATGGTTGGCGCTTTTAAAAGTAAGAAAATTTAAAAATGCAACGAGGGCGATTACAATTGGATAACTATGCGAGAGGCAAGTCTTACCAGAAGGAATCGGATCAAAATCAGACCCAGAATTGAAGAAATCGGGATGAGCTTCTTCAAGTTCCTCTTTAAATTCCGATAAGTTGGATTCAGTGTCTGGAAACCATAAAATTCCAAAATATTATTTATTCCATGTGCAAATACCGTTTTCTCTCGTGTGTGTTTGAAAGAACGTACGATACCGAGTATGTGGGAATTTTTTATGAGAAAATCACAATCATTCGATCACCCGAATCTTGGCATGATGTACGATAAAGCTTTAAACTTTATCTAGGAGTAGGTTCAAAAAAGGGCATTTATGTTTGACGGTAGCGACAGTATTGTGCCTTTATCGGCGATATGAAGTTCAAGGCTAGAGGGGCTCAATTAATGTGGATTTTCCGGTTCATATTTCATTTTGTCCAATTACGAGTTCCATTTAGCCATGAAAAGTTAGGCCGATTGAATTAAAAATCTTTAAAGGTTAAGTAGTGTATACATGTCTCGAGGTATGACATGTAAGCTTATTGCAATAATCATATACCTACGTATAAAACTTCTGTGTACTGTGCAGTATTTCTAATTTTTTTTTTTTTTTTTTTTTGTGCCTGTGACAAGACTGAACTAGTGGTATGAGTTTAAATAACGGTATTGAATATGAGGATAGTTTTGAAAGAGAACACCAAGTTCCCATTCAAATGTCCCAGTATGAAAAAATGGAAACATCGTAAATTTTCAGCGAGATTTCAACCGCAAAAAAAGTACCCAGTCAACGCGTCTAATGGAAAACAGGGAATCCTTTCCTTTCGTCGATGGACATCATTCACTTTAAGTACTTAAAGTTCGCTTTCGATTTAGGGCCATTAATCTACCACCAGGAAGTGCGAATAGTTATCTTTTGGCAAAAACTACTATTCATTCTATGTGTACTTCAGCAAGACCATAAAACTAAGAGCCAATTAATCGGAGGACATCGTTCATTTTAGGTTCGCCTTCAATTTTTGTGCATAGGCAACAAACCTATTGGAGTGCACGAATAGTTAGCTATTACAAGAGGTAACATTTATCTTGTCATGTCCCGTCTCACCATCTCTTCTTCAGGGATGAGTACCGATTTTAAACTATCCTTATCATAATTGTATTCCTAGGCGCGGCAAAAATGAACGCCAAGTGCTAATACGATGACATTTTTCATGTAATTTCAAATTACAAGAGAAACTCAAACGATTATGCTCAATAAAAGTGTAAGAACCAATCTCCCAAGTCATGTTCAAACCTTCTAAAATCTTAGCTGTGCATTCTCTCCATGCGTAATATTTTTAAAGTCTAAGAATGGAGAATTGGCAGGTGTCTAGTTGTGTCTGCTGTTTAATTCAGTTAGTCATATTTGGATTGCATTTTGCGAAAAGGAACCAAGAGCATTCCGGTGTTGCTAGGATTGTGCAACTTACATTCTTTGCATCAAATTACTGAAATCATGGAAGAATTTCAATTTATAAAGGTGATTTTTGTCTTGAATTCATAGTTTATCGAGAGTAAAGATAAAGCTTGCTTAGATGATCAGTTTGTTTTTGCAAGGAAAAAAGGTTGCCCAGTCTTAGCAACATTGGAATGCTCTTGGTTCCTTTTTGCAAAATTCAATCCATTTGTAGTGATGCTTTATGGGCTACGTGATAAGAAAGCCGAATATCGCAACTAAAGACGTGATAGAGTCTCGTTTGTTCAACTTTTCGCCCGAATTTGAACGACAGGCACCTCACCAGTAGCATAAAGCGAGCATTGCAAATTCACGCCTCGCGCCATCGCGCCTTCAATTTTGCAGATGCAACACGGACATCCATCGAGTACGAATAGTTGTATCTGTGCGCCGTCATCAACGCTCGTCCATTCCCTTGCTTTATTTGCATATTGTGTTGATTACCTTTGTCTTATTTCCAGAGGTGTTTTCAAAACAAAGCCAGTATATGATTTTATGAACTCCGAGATGCATAAAAGTGAAAAAGGCTTAACTGAGAATATTGACTTATTTTATATATTACATGTACATTTATGCGCTTTCAAAGTGAGGGATAAGTCCACCATCTTGATTCCTGACTTTGTTTTATATGCAAGGAGAAAGACACCATATTCTCTCCATCACGATGGAGAATTTGAAGGCGTCTGCAATTTTGTTAATTTCGCGTTCGAGTAGAAATTTTACTAAGTGAACTGACCATGAGGATATTCTTTGTTCATAAATTGAACAATCATTAGAGGAGGTACGACAAAATGATCCAATCTGCTAATATACATGTGTTCAAATGAGAATGCCGTCAGATGATGTCACTAGATGGTGCATTTCCTAACTTTTAAATATATTTTTATACTGTGTCCCATGTCGGAAGAAAATTATAAAAAATATACTGCGAAATCAGCTCTTACGGCACTTTCAGATGAAACACTAAAAATTTGCGTGCAAACACTCCATTCGAACTAATTAACTTAATACATAAATCAATGATTCGCCATATTAGCACAATGAATTTTGAGAACCGGAAAAGCTTCTCCCAATTTACGATAGACCTCGCGGTTTCATTTTAGCGCGACAGGTATTGCGGCCCCCACTGAAAGCTTTTTATGATACAAGACAGATTTATTTTAGATAAAACTAGAAATGCAATCGCGTACCTTACAGTACAGTTTTAAAAGGCCGATCAAAGGTAGATCGTTTTATGGAGTCAGAGAGTTTTTTTCCCCTCAGACGTCAAGCATCAATGTATAGCTGCGCTAATGCAAAACGCGTTTTACATGCTATGCGTGTTAGAGTTTTGACGTATGAACTACGCTCGCACGTGTGTCTGTTTTGTTTTTCCAAAAAGAGACTCGCTGTCAAAATGAGCACATGATATCGCTGATATCAAATAGTTTTTCGATAAATCGAAAGATTTCGATAAATAGTGGGGAAGTGGGGGTTTGCGCATTTCGTCCTCAAAAATAGGCGATTTTGCAAGTTGACAACACTGTTTCTCCTCCATTTAAATGTAAAACAATCGATTCCTCGTGAGGCAGCTTGCCTCGTCTAAAATCGATATTTTTCATGGATTTAAATGGCTGAAAACAGTCTTGCCAACGTGCAAAATCACCACTGTCCTTGTATCATATTATATGGTTACATTCAGACCTAGAGATTTTTCATCCTTTGACCAATTTTCGGGCTTTTTTTTCGACATGGTCCTAACTATTGCCTTTTCTTCTGAAATGGCTCGAGAGTTAGGCTTCATATAAAATGACGTAATTCATCTGATGTTCCACTGAAAGGGGTATGAGGGACAGAACTAATCATTAGTGCTGCATTAAGATTTATGTGCTCTATGGTTCCTTTCTGCTTAACGCGCAGGGCTGGATTAAGGGGGTGGCCACATGGGCCGCGGCCCATGGCGGCAAAATGTAGGGGGCGGCAAATTTTCCAATCTTTTTGAATAAAGGTGTCAAAAAAAGAGAAAAAAAATCGGATGCAGAAAATAAATTACAAACGAGAAAAGACGACAAAATCTCTCATTTCCTCAGAGTAAAAGGATAGTAATTTCTAATTTTGCCGTCTCTCGGTGATACAAGAGACAACACTTTCAATTAGTCGAGTTAAGAGAGAAACCAAACACGCAATTTGACCTGGAACGGAGCGGCGTGGCGGTCAGCATGAAACGCATAGCGCCTACAAGACTGCATGAATACTTCACGCATTGCGCCGAACAGTGTGGTCAGCAGCGGTCGGCGTGAAACGCATAGCGCCTACAAGACTGCATGAATACTTCACGCATTGCGCCAACGCAGTGCAGTCGGCGCGGCGCGGCGGTGGAAGTTACAATTTTTAACCACATTTATGTTTGTTCTTTCATAATTTTTTCGTTCATTTTTTATAAATGGAAGGTCTTGTCCAAACAGGGATGGGTTTACGGAACTGAACTTTTGTTGGTATTGGCAGGGCTTTCACAAAAAATGTACCCAACACAAATAAACGCGTCTCATACATTCCTCCCCCACCGGCACGTTCACTTGATGGTTTTTATAAATCGTAATCGACGGATCACACGGGTGAGATTATATTGATATCGATTGGTTCAATTTGTAACCACAGCCTCAAAAGTCAATTTAGAAATCTGAGGTAACGGGTCTTATGTGATTGAATTTTTACTCTCTGGGAATGAAAAGGATGAAATTGTTAGGAATTTTCTCATTTTCAGCTTTTCCAAATTAAATCCTAAAATTTTTGTTTGAGGTTATGTTCTATTGTTTTGAACCAAACGATACATCGAACCACTGTCGAATACGATCTACTGATGTTTCAAAACAAACGAGAAGGGGGCGGAAAAATACGGGCGGCCCATGGGCGGCAAGTAGGTAAATCCGGCCCTGGCAGTCCCATCATGATTGGTCAATCGTAGGCTGTAATTACCTTGTACACACAGTACCCCAGCTTGCACGGTTTGAAGAACTGAGTTTGTCATGAGGAAGATTAAATGAATACACTTGTTTCGTAGGCTCATGTCGAATGGTAAACGGATGGGAAAAATCGGATGTGCAATCTCAAAATAAAACACAGGAATGCACGATAGGAATCGGTCTCTGACTGAATAAGCACCACACGTTCAATCGTCTTCGAAATAAATAAAATAATAAAATAGCTATTGGTTCACAAGTCATTTTCTAATATATAAGTAGACTAAAACCGCCTATTTCTGGACACTCACAATCACATAAAGCCACATCCTGGGGTAAAATTCCGTGAAATTACTTTATCTTGACTGCAACGAGAGTGCACTTCGAGCGAATGGATTCAGACTGATATTCTCAAACGCACGAAAAATCGGAAAACCAACGCGAAATTACTTTTTTTACTATACATTTTCAGGTCGGCGCAGATGAAGTAATGCTCTTCTCCACGAATTTGTCCCCCAACACAAATTACAATTCCAGCTAAATTGCCTTCATGGGGAGGGTGTTGCGGTGTTGCCATCCCGATCTTTTTAATACAGGAAATCTGTGCCACTTCGTGATTGGTTACACCATTTTTCTCCTTGATGGAGCCTCTCCGACTGTGCTAGGGAACGCCATATGAGCATTCAGGCGTTGCCATATTTACTTCAATAAAAAACGAATTTCCTAGGAAAATTCTAAATATTTTTCTTCCAATTTTTCAGACCATTTTGTTCGCAATTTAATCTAAAATATCTGAAAATTTCGGGAAAAATATGCATGGATGTTGTCAAAAATACGTGTTTTATTCGGGGAGATTTGGCAACTCTCAAATGTTCATACGACGTTCTTCCTTAGCACGGCAGCCTCTGCTCCTATTTTTGGACAACGGTGAAAAGCAAGACGGAGACAGGTTTTTAGACGTGCACGCAAATTTTTAATTGCTCCATGCAAGGGCTTCAAGATCCGATTTCGCAATATTTTTTACAATTTTTTCTGACATGGGAAATAGTAAAAAAATAGATTTACATGTGAGAAAATGCACCATCAAGTGACGTCATCTGGCTGAATTTCCCGTTTAAACGCATGTATTTCAGCAGCAGACAGTTTTGTCATGTCTCCTCCAATAATTGTTCAATTTATGAACAAGGTATCCTCGGGATCAGTTTACTCAGTAGTTTCCACTTTAACACAAAATTCATCAAATTGCAGACGCCTGCGAATTCTCAAATTCGTCGCTTGGCTGATAAAAGGACGTAACTAAAATTTTAGATGCGCCCGGGAAAGCATTGGCTTATACGAACGACAGGGTTCATCGCAAAGTGTAGTTACGCCCTTATGTCAGGGGGGCGACAAATCGGCCACAACGGAATAAAATGCGCTTTTCATAATGCAGACTATAGGGACCTTCACTAAGATTTAAGCTCCTTTGATGCTTTGCAACCAAATAAATCCAGTATATTTCTAATAATATATCCCCGACTTGTCATACACATTTATAGTATTTGTTTATTAAGCAAAATAGCTTCGCAGGAGGACTGAAAAAAAATCTCTGTGTGTTTACTAAGAAAATGGTAAAATTACCAAGAATTCAGGGTTCTATTTGATCCCAGTTTTTTCTTGGTAAAATTACCATTCATGGAATTGGTAATTGGTAAAATCTCGGTAAAATTATCGACTTTCTCGGTAATTTTACTGGACCCCGGTAAAAACGCCAATATTTTTTATCGACTGTGGTAGAATCACCGAGATAAAATGGCAAAGTTACCGGGAATTGATTACCAATAAAAGTGGTATTCTTACCTGAGAAAAACAGTAAAAATACCGGTTTTTAGGTAAGATTACCAGTCTGTCTTGGTAAAATTACCAATAATTGGTAAAAAAAGTGCGACGGTAAAAGTACCAACGGACCTTGGTAAAAACGCCGAGAATTTTTTTTCAGTGAGAGACCTCAGAGAAAATTAATTTTTATTTTTACGTACAATACTTAGCAGGTTCGTTTGACAATGTGTCCAGATTTCATCAAACCAAACCCAATGCATGAGAACGATGCCTCGTTTAAAATATTTGAAAGTTCACAGCAGACGGTAACTTTGAGCGGTGTCCTCCAAATAAAACGTATCTCGAATTGAACGGGTGCGATCTTTGTTTATGAACATGAAGAGACGGCTAACGAATTCCGATAACTGAAACAGACGAAAGCTGGGATTGAGGAAGCAATGGTTCGGGAGGGATCTACATTCTTGGTTGCCAAGTGGAATCCTTCTCGTTATAAATCTCGCACAACTTCTTCATGAATGGCCATGTTGGGCACTGTGCAATATATTGAAGATGTGTTCTGAAAAAGATACGAATGTCAAAATTTGCGACGTAGTATATTTTTACCAAAAGTGGAGGATAGATCTAGTTATTTCTTCTGCTTAAAAGTTGATGCTGCTTTTTTAGGACATTCTGTTTCCCTCGAATTATTTGGATTGCATTTTGCAAAAAGGAACCACTAGCATTGCAATGTTGCTAAGACTGCAACTTCTTCTGTCTTGGAGGAAAAACCCGATTATCCCTTAATAGTTTCTATTTTACTCGCTAAAAACTGTAAATTTAAGATAAAAATTACCATCTACGTCTCATAGTTTTTCACAATTTCCGCAATTTTATTGCAAAGGATGAAGTTGCACAATCTTAGCATCATTGCAATGCTAGTGGTTCCTTTTTTGCAAAATGCAATCCATTTGTTCTTGGTCCTGAAACTTTTGGTTTTGTCGATTTTCCTCCCTTTTTTTCTTTGATGTGCATTTAATATGTGTCGTATTGCAAGAGTGGTGGTCCAAAAGGAAACAATATCACTGCATACCACAGAAAATTAACTTAATCATGAAATTTGGGGCATAGAGTTAGGGCCTTGACTCCTGGATCCGGTTTGTTTCTTATGACCGGTAAAGATAAATTTAGCCAACATGCAACAAATATACTAGTTGTCTCCAGGGCCGGATTAAGGGGGTGGCCACATGGGCCGCGGTCCATGGCGGCAAATCCATAGGGGGCGGCAAATTTTGCAGTTTTTTTAAATGTAGGTATAAAAAAAATTCGGATTTAAAAAAAAAAAATTACAAACGAAAAAGGCGACAAAATCTCTCATTTCCTGAGGGTATAGTAAGTTCTAATTTTGTCGTCTTTCAGTGATACAAGAGAAAGCACCTTTCTCAGTCGAGTTAAGAGAGAAATCAAACACGCAATTTGGCCTGGAACGGCGAGGCGCAGAGAGCAATGATGACGAGGACTTGAGATGAAAAGGAGAAGCCATCGGCGCGGCGATCAGCATGTAACACATATCAGCGCCTACAAGACTGCACGAATACTTCACGCATTGCATCAAACACAGTGCGGTCATTGCGGACAGCAGCGTGAAACGGATAGCGCCTACAAGAATGCATGAATACCTCACGCATTGCGGCAAATACAGTGCGATCAGCGTGAGCTGCATAGCGCCTACAAGACTGCGTGAATACTTCACGCATTGCGTCAAACACAGTGCGGTCTGCGAGGCGCGGCGGCGGAAGTTAAAATCATTAATCCACATTTATGTTTGTTCTATCATAATTTTTTCGTTCATTTCTTTTGAATGGAAGGCCTTGTCCACACACAGATAGGTTTACGAAACTTAACTTTCGCGCAAAGTTCCGTGAACTTTTGCTAGTAGTGTTGACAGGGCTTTCCCAAAAAAATTTGTTCAACACCAGTAAACGCGTCTTATGCACAGCTCCCCCGCTGGCACGTCCATTTGATGGTTTTCATTGACGTTTCAAAACGAATGAGAAGGGGGCGGCAAAATACTAGCGGCCTATGGGCGGCAAGTTGGTAAATCCGGCCCTGGTTGTCTCTACATTGTAATTAATTGATCTCATTTACAGTTTTCTTAAATGAAAAAATTACTTTGGAGATTTACCATCGTGCTAATAGAAAGCAGGGGAAAAAATTTGGATAGATAGGAAAGTCAATTTACCAAATTTGAGGTGCCGGGTGCAGAATAGACATTTCGTGGTTGCGATGTCTCAGAATCTCTGGTAGGTAACGTTTCTTCCATTACATAATTAAAGCAAATGAATGGAATTCGTTGCAACTTCTACTAAATTTTCTTCATGATTTTACAATGGGCTAAATATGAAACTTTTTAGAAAATTCACTGAATTGTTGCCTCTCTAAAATATGATTTAGCAGTGAAGATTTTGAGACACCGCAAGCAAGAAATGCCTTTTCTGCACCAAACGCCTCATTTCAGGGGAAAAAACAAATGCAGTTGGTTTCGTCACGTGCACTGAAATCTCATTAAAAATTGGAAACATCACAAAATCAAACTTCTTTTTTTCACGAGAAAAGTTTCCAAAAGCAAGAAAAGAAGACTTCAGTGAATATATTTCCAGTGAAAAACTGCGTGGGTCGACGGCTTAAAATTTAAAGTTTGCGAGTTCGAAGTTTTTTTTCCTATGTTAAAAATTGTCAATTTTGCGAGTTTTTGAAACTCTTTGGAAACGTAGGTCCCTATATTTTTACAGGTAAAAACGCAATAAGGGGCTTGGAGGACAAAGCGCATAAGTGCAGTTTTGAAAACATTGTGATATTCATGAACACGACTAAAACTAGCTTGAAAGTATAGTCTGTGAAAACTTTACGGCTAAAATCCAACTTTGAAGTGTCAAAAAGTGAGTTTAAACCTCTTTTCCGCCATAAGGTCCGTGTAATTTTGAAACTTTAAGCACGTTTTTCTTAAAATAGCAAAAACTGACTTATGTGCCCTTTCATCCAAGCCCCTCAAATATGACGTCCCGCTCTTTTCGATCCTACTCCCCATTTAGCAGTGGCGTGGCGTGCTTTGCGATACATCGATTCTTCTGCCATTTAAACCTATGGTAAAGAATCGATTATTAAGGTGCTCGCTGCGAACACCTTGATTATTATCGATCCTTTTCCACAGGTTTAAGTGACATAACAATCGATAAATCGCAAAGCACGCCACGCCACTGCTATTTAGAGCGTTACGAAATGAACGGACCCTGGGACCCTTGCCGCACTCATTTACTTCATTTAAAAGTAACTAGGAGTCGTCGATTTTTAATCAACAATCAAATGGACTACATTTTGCAATTTGGACCTATAGATTCTAGCCCGGTTTAAAAACAACGTATGCGCCATTAGTTTCCCTGTGCATATAAGTGTTATTCCACAAGAGCCAGAATTTATAGTTCCAAATTGCAAAATGCAGTCCAAATCAGTACTGCAATTGGATTGCATTTTGCAATTTGGAACTATAAATTCTGGCTAAAACTCTGGCTCTGGAAAAACACTTGTAAGCATAGGGAAACTAATGGCACATACGTCGTTTTCAAACCGGGCTAGAATTTATAGTTCCAATTAGCAAAATGTACACTGGAAAGAAAAACACATTGGATCTAGAGTCCAGACTCTTGAAAACATCGACAAGAAAAAATACTCTTGATTCAATCGGATTTTTGTTTGAATCTAAACGAATTCCGCTTAAATTAAGCGCTTCTTGATTTAAGCTAGATTCTGATTGAATCAAGAGTACTTTTTCTTGTCGATGTTTTTAAGAGTCTGGACTCTAGATCCAATGTGTTTCTTTTCCAGTGCGGGCTAGAATTTATAGTTCCAATTTGCAAAATGTAGTTCGAGAGATTTTGTTCGTGACGGCAACGGTGGGCCTAGCGCCGATGGAATTTATTTATCCCGATGCGGAACCGGAGGGTGGAAATGGGGGGGGGGGGGAGCGCCGGCCATTTTGACGGACCATCCAAGAATAACCTCTTACCCGGATTGGTTAAGAGGGGGCGCCTCGCGGGCAGAGCCCCGGGTCCCGCCCCCGAAAATCCCTCCCCCCCCGCCACCCCAGGGTCCCAGCGCGCCGGGGCCTCTCTAAACAACCCGCGGAGCTCATCGACGGAGTTTGTTTAGAGAAGCCTCCGCGATTAATGATATTTCAATTAAATATTTTCGTTATCAATTTCCCGTCATAACGCCGCTTTCGAGTTTATTTACCCAGTTTTGGAGTTTTTTCGGGTTGTTTACGGGTTTGCGATTTCGCGCGGGCCCCTTCGAGCCGTGTTTACCCGTCGCGATATTTTTTTCGGGGTTTCCTTTTTTTTTCATAAATATTTATTTTTCGGGCCCGCGGCCGGTGTTAAGTGTTGTGCGAGTCGCGGAGTGTCTGTGGATTCCTGTTGCGGTCTTTGCGGCCGACCCCACTTTATCACCTTTGTGTTGATGTTTCGGTCGGGATCCCTTGGTCTCGGTAAATATTTACGGTCCTGATGCATAAATAACAAATACAACAAATACTAAGCCTCTTCCGCAGAAACGTAATCAGAACGCACTTTGCCTGTCATTTTGTTCTTACTTTCGGTGGGAAGTTGACGTATCTTCATCATAGGAATTTAAACATGAAAATTGTCCTCATAGTTAGGATATAAAACCAAATAATAAAATATTTTTTAATTTTAAAAAATAAGCAAGCTAAATGAAGTAGGCAATTGAGGCACTGGATGCGAAAAGGGCACTTCTTGGTTGCAGTGTTTCAGAGTCTCCTCTAGTATTTCATTCGTTTTAAGAAAAGTGAATGCATCCATTTCACTGAGAATTTTCCTGAATATTCCTCATGATTTTACAATTTTTTATGAAGAGAATTCTGGCAAAATCACCCATTAAATTCTTCTCCAAGGGTTTAATTAGCAACAGAGATTCTGAAACACTGCAATCGAGAAGTGCCCTTTTCGCATCCAGTGCCTCAATTCATAAACTTTCAATACGCAAGTATCATACATTGAAAAAAAAAAAAAAAAAAAAAAAACAAAAAGAAAAAAGGTTTTTGGCAACTTGACAAGGTCTTTCTCTTACGAATAAAGCTTTTAATACTCACTCACTACGGTATAGAGGGAAACAATAGGGTTAATTGGACGCATTTGAATGAAAAGGAACTTTATTTTAAGTCATTGTAACATATGAGCCTTGCCATTCATATACTCTTATAGATCTCAGGGCTCATGTTAGAATGGATACACTTCCTTTTGATTTAAATACGTCCAACTTACATAGGCTTTATAAAACACAAATACATTTTTTAATGATTTTTTTTATTATTATTATTTTTGTACTCACTATCTTTCTCTTTTCTTGTATTTGACCTAAATCAACACGCAGGTTTATACACCGTTTCCATCGCATGAAAAAAAATAAGAAACCTTTATCAACTTTTTTCCCCGAGCGTTTAAGTCTCTGAAAGTGCATAAAGAATATTGATGGCTAAATGCAGAAAATGCATATCTCAATGGAAAGGTTTAAAATCTCCGATTCTGTTTTACTCTCTTCAAGAAAACAAATTGCATGTATCATTGGAATTTTGTGCGTAATTGCGGCTCCAGTGTAACATGCGCAGCGGTAGGAGTGTTACCCCACTGTATAGATAGATAAAATTAAACAGATAATCAAAAGCATATTTCTACTTTCACGTGACGTGACTGGCGTTACGTCATAAAATGGTTAAAAATGATGTGCCTTTTCATACCTCCCCCTCCAATTATAAAAAAAAATGAAAAATAAAAAAAAATAAGAAAGGAGAAAAAAGGTTGAGCAAGGAATGAGAAAAAAACTCAAACATTTTTTTGTATTTCAAAAGTAAGCTTTCATTATTTTCATTGGAATGTTTCATTATTTGTGAATGATTACATGTTTAAATACTAACAAAAACTGGAATGGATATTTCGAGGAACTAATAAAACATACATGACTTTAATAAACGTACTGAACGAGGATGCTTCGATGAAAGTAAAAAATTAGGCAAGTCAAAAACTTTGGTAAACATTATACTTTAAAAGCTTGCTCTTGTCCAAGTCACGGTCTAATTTTCAAACATGAGGGTTACTTACATAAACATGAACGTTTGCCCGTTTATCATTCTGAATCAAACACGCAAACGAGAACCAACTTATCCATAAATATAGGGAATTTCTGTGTTTCTCCAGTCAAATAAAGAAATTGGTATATGGGTCTTTGATAGGAGCTACTTATTATAATATTTAAAAGAAAAAGTCGTGAGCAGTTGGTTAGGTTTTTGTGTCGACAATGGACAAAAAGTTGATTATTTGGTAATTCTAGCCTCCCAAGTATGTCGGCTTAAAACTTTAATTTGCATATTTTTAATACTACGTAATTTGAACGGCAAATTTTAGTACAGTCGAAACACCGATTTCGTTTAATACAGCTTCAAATGGGGAATGGTCGATAATGGATTATTCATGACTCACCACTTTTATGAGATCGGCGATACGAATTATGAACGCAATAATTAACTGTTCGATTTGGCTAATAAATTGCAATATGTCGCGTTCGCATACTTACAGCCGTAAATTTCAGGGTTCACAAAATATATTTTTTGGAGGAAAACAGCCGGAACCTGCCATGGGTCCGTTTTTTGCTAGAAATTGAAAGTGAAACCAGAAATTTAGCCAAAATGTGTTCGCTATCTTGATGCTTACACCCTAGGTAGATTTACCTGAAAGTCCGTAATCCTTGAACGACCTCTTTCAGCGGTGTTCACAATTTACAAATTAATTTCTTTCAAAATTTACTCTCCCGTAGATATCTGTAGTGCACTGGAAAAAAAAACACATTGGCTCTAGAGTCCAGACTCTTAAAAACATCGACAAGAAAAAATACTCTTGATTCAATCGGATTTTTGCTTGGATCAAGAACCAAGCCTCTTAATTTGAGCGGATTTCCTTTTGATTTAAGCAAAAATCTGATTGAATCAATAGTATTTTTTCTTGTCAATGTTTTCAAGAGTCTGGACTCTAGATTTAATGTGTTTTTTTTCCAGTGTGGCGATTTTGCGAGTTGGGAGCACTGTTTTCCATCCATTTAAATCGATCGAATATATCGATTCTAGGCGAGTGCCTCACCAAAAATTGATTGTTTTACCTACATTACCTACATTCAACAGTGTTGCCAGCTTTCAAGAATCGCTACTGGATATCTGCCCAACAATCTCCTTACGCTTAAGCAAATCACAGGCGTTGATCTCGCCGGAAAACTTGCACGGCATCAAGAGAGGACCGAAACCTTTTTGACTCGGCCTCGTCGAGTACTTACGTGCGATGACAACCGAATTGATGACGTCATCGGTGGGGTGAAACACAGACAAAGTCTCGAACCCCCGCAAATCGCAAGGCTCAACGATAGGATAGAGGAACGCCCTTGCTCCATTTGCACTCCTCAACATTAGGATAGAATTAGGCGCCATGTACTTTGCCAAATGCTCGATGATCTTAACCTTTTCCTCCCTGTTCATCCCCACCAATGCAGCCAAAATCACCACATCAAAGTCTTTTAAATCGCGCGTGACGTCTAGGATATCCGTAGAGCGGAAGACCATCCTTTGGGATAGGTCAAGATGTGACGTCACCAACCGAACTGCCTCCCGGTTGGCTATCGAACTGAGATCAAAGTTGTGGAAAATTGTGTTGGTGAGATACTTGGTGGCTAGTAAAATCGAAGTGAGGGGTAGTGGACCGGAACCAACGAATGCAACCTTTTTTGGTGCGTGGGTTTGGTGCCGTTTGAGGATGGTGAATTCCTGGTGGCAGAGCTTTAGGTAATTCGAGTAGTAAGGGAAGACGTGGAGATTGTCGATGGGGTTGTCGAAAGAGGAGATGATTTTGGCGTAGTGGGACTCCAGGAGGCTCTCGGCCTCCGAGCAGAGTTTGATGAGGTTGGATCGCGTTTCCTGGATTCTCCGGGGGAGGTTCCGGATGTCGATGGTGATCGGTGATAGGCACGTGAGAACGAGTTGCGTGAAAAGATGATTGGTGTCTTCGGAGGGTTCTAGGCTCTCCAGGCTGGAGATCTGATCGTGGAGGTCCGTGATTTTCTGTAGTAGTGATTCCTGATGATCGTCCATTTCGACGCTGCGCTGGGGAGAGAGAAATAAGAGAGGAAATCAATTTGGCTGAAACAAAATATATAAAAGATTAAAAATTGAATTGTTAATAAAACTAACTTCAAAAAAGACCTAAGCCATATGATAGCACCTCCATTAGCGGATCTAGCAACTTGGCAACACCGGATTTCCTCCATTTAAACCTATAAAAATGTATCGATTCTTGGAGGGGCCAAGTGCTCCGTCAAAAATCGATTATTTTGCGTGGTTTAAATGGAGGAAATCCGGTGTTGCCAAATTGCTGGATCCGCCTCTGTGTACCTCCTTCAACAAACACTGCACCTGCGAAGTCCAAATTGCAAGATTGCGAATCGGCAATACTTTTTTCTCTCATTTTCATTTAATTTCAAAATCTCCAGTTCCTTTCTGCTCTCTATATCAACATTCTCTCCTCAAAATCGACCATATTTTGCTCTCTTGCCCCAAAACCTATGCTACACGCATCAAAATTCAAAATTCCCTCCCTCAAAACATCCATCCTCTTGTGGGGAGCAAATCCCGCCTTTATGATCCTTAAGCTCCGATGATCCAATAGTAGTCACCGAAATTTTAAAACTCTTTAAGAAATTAAATTTAAAAATTTTAGGTTTCCTGGTCCCCGACGTAAATAGCCTGGTTGCTGCGCGTCGTGAATTATGTAACCAACCAACTTAATTATGTATAAATATATATAATGCAATAAAATAAAATACCATGAAATAAAATAAAATTTACGAATTAATTCGGTAGCGAATCCAAAAATGGATCGAAGACAAGCCCAATGCATTATTATAACTCAATGTACCGACGGCCAAAGTGCAAAAACCGCGTAAATCCGTTTGCAACGATGCAGACTCCCTGATGTTGGACCGCGTTTAGCAGAAAGGAAGCAAGCCACATCAACTATTGCCAAAAACTCGGCAGTTTCATTTTTTAGAAGAGAACATTTGTGCGGATCCCTTTGAATATGTTAATGCATTTGTTTCGCACTATGCAGAAAAGTCATTGAAATTTGCACAAAAATACGCACAATCGTTCTCATGTAAAAAATTATATCGCCCAATTAAACTTGGTAACAGCTGATGTGGTTTGGTTCCTATCTGGTTAACGCTATCCGTTTTTTCTCCGAAAAATTAGCTTATGTAAGTTCTTAAAAACTTCCTTGGATCTTTTTCTCCGTTAGCAGATTGTTTTGTATAAATTTCATGCTATAAAGATAGCTTGTTCCTCTTGGAAACAATAAAATAGGAGCGAAATTTTTGAAACGCTGCAATAGAAATACTTACTGTCGCACTTTGGCCATAGATGTAATAATGAATCATGAAATATTAGTCATAATTCAGGAAAACTTACAAATTAAAAATCATCAGATTATAGCAAAAGTAATTGGGTGTATAACCGTGATACTTCGAGCAAAGTCTTTTTGATGAAATAAAATGGGGAACCTCGAAATACACCCATTGTAAAAGAGGGTTTTTGAATCCAGAGAAATCATACAAAATTAAAAGGTATCTATGTATTGTGTAGGTTTAACTTTCAAATAAATTATTTTGAAATAAATTGAGTCGCATATATGGGCTAAACTTTTCAATGGACGCTTTTAGACTGTTTTTGTTTAGAGGAGGAAATTCGCTACAAATCTCAATTTTTGGTTCGATAAAATCGTGATCAATTTTCGTCGATAAAATCGAGATTAAATCGCCTTTCATCGCGATTTTCCTTTCGAAAATATCGCGATTTACTGTCGGGCGATAAAAGCGCGTTTTTATAAGATCGAGGATAATCGCTCAGAAGTTGATGATCCTGGCGATTTTATCGCCGATAATACCGCAATATATAGCGATTTTTCCATCGAGAAATGCTACTTGGGCCGTAGAATAGATGACTCAATTCAAGCGTTTTTCAAAAGCTTGTTAATGCTTTACGCATTTGACCTTCCACTGTAAAATGGAGCATAGTCCACAAAAAATCCTCTTAATTTTGGGACGAAACACGCACATTTTTTCGTACAATGCATCATCCAAGCATACCTAGCTCTGAAACGGTTTATTTTTTCCTGAAAGGGGAAAAATGATGGCTTCTAATGATGTTCTTGCTCTGGTCTGATACCTACATTTTTCAGAATTCGAAAGGGTGAATCTGATCTTTTCAAATCATAGCATTAACAAGCTTTTTTTGCGTGTCTGATGGACTAAAAAATCCCCTCCCATGCAATTCACATGCGTTTTTGCCTAATGGACATACGTTGTCGGTCCTCTGACGTAAGGGCGTATCTCAATTTTCAAGTGAGCCATGTTCTATGTTTACTTCCATGCTCTCTGGGGCTCATGTGGAAATCAAGATACTTCCTTACGTCAGAGGAGCGACGAATTACGGCATGAACTCTTAACTATGGCGCATCATTCTTTTTTCAATTTTTCTCAAAACGTCTAAGATTAAAAGTCAGTTTACTTAATTTATAGTTTCCACCTCGATCTCTTCCATAAAGTTCTGGAATGAAAAATGTATTGTGTATCGCAGACTATCCTGTGTCACAAAGTTATAAGGTTTAAATCGAATGGTCGTTTATTTAGATAGAATCTTCACCATTTTCCCTTCAATTAAATTTTCGAAAAAAAACCTTTTTTCCCTATATTTAAGAATTACGGCATGAACTCTTAACTATATGGCGCATCGTTCTTATTTCAATTTTCCTCAAAACGTCTAAGATTAAAAGTCAGTCTACTTAATTTATAGTTTCCACCTCGATCTCTTCCATAAAGTTCTGGAATGAAAAATGTATTGTGTATCGCAGACTATCCTGTTTCACAAAGTTATAAGGTTTAAATCGAATGGTCTTTCATTTAAAATAGAATTTACGTTATTTACCTTCATTTAAATGTTCGCAAAAACCTTTTTTCCCTATCTTTTCGAATAGATTAACAAAGCACTGAAAAGACAGGGGTCAGTTTAATAACTAAATGATAATGATATTTTATTTTGCCAAAAGGTTCATATATACAAACATGGCTGTTTAGTTAAAAACTAGCCAATTATTTCACCCGTCATGCAATATCAACATTAAAAAGACTTAGACATCTATACATTAAGTAAAAAATTAAATGATAAAGAGATCAAGATGCGCTATACGTTTAAAAAAAAAATGACATTCTTAGTATGTTAAAAGTCATGAATGCCAAAAAACCCTTTTTTAAGGCGACAAATTAAGAAAGAGAAAGACTTAGTTCCATTATCTTAATGACTAGTAATGAAGATCTATGAGATCACCCATAGTAAGAAGGTAAAATAATTTCTAGCTTGTTACATGCAATGTTTCAGAAATATAGGCAATACGACGCCACGACGGCCACGACGATGAAACCACCAAACCACGCATCTCGTTTGCGGTGTCTAAAAATCTCCGGTCCTGTTTTATTTACTTAAAGGAGAACAAAGCATCATAATTTGTTGAAATTTCCTCAGAATTTGCTTTACACAGGGAAGAAAAGTCACGAGAGTTTTTTAAGAATTGACATTGCGTGGTTTTTCATTTAAAAAATAAAGTAAAACGGGAAGTCTACGCTTCAAACACGAGGTACGTGGTTTGGTAGTTTCACCGTCGAATATGTATTGCAATGAGTTTTATTGCAATTAGAACTGTTCCTTCGATCAGTATATCTACTGATCGATGCAGTGGCAATAACTTAATCATCTAATTGCATGTTGCAATTTGTGCTACTGGGGTAGCTCCCAATCGGCAATGGAGATGTTGCATGTGCGAGGAATTTGCGATTTGACTGCGTTGATTCTTATGTAAAAGCTCGCGAGAAACACGATGGTCCCACTGGTTTTCTCTGAAATCAACTCCCAAGCTCAAAAAAAAGCTCTCAAGTTGAGACCAAAATGGAGGGGATATCCCACGCTATCCTGAGAGTCCACCTCTATATCAAAGCAAACTCTCCATGCAAAGATAGGGGAGCAGTACATTAGCAGGGTTGCCGTGTTTTGAGTTTTGGAGTCCCCAAATAAAGTGGCAGCCCTGTCAATGTATTTGCTCCCTATCTGTGCATGGAGAGTTTGTCTTGATGTAGAGGTGGACTCTCAGGATAGCGTGGGATGTCCCCTCCATTTTGGCCTCAACTTGAGAGCTTTTTTTGAGCTTGGGAGTTAATTTCAGAGAAAACCAGTGGCACCATCGTGTTTCTCGCGAACTTTTACACAAGAATCAACAGTCAAATTGCAAATTCCTCACACATGTAACATCTCCATTGCATATTACAATTTGTGCTACTGGCGTAGCTCACAATCAGCAATTCTTGCTAAAGAAGACTGAGTTCCGTTAATCAAGCTCCAAAGAACAAAGTGAACCACACTCGATCGCAAAAACTGATAATTGGAAGTTACTTCAAAGTAGTGTTGCAACAAATAAATCAAGACGAATTTTAATCATTTTCACCCCTCTCCTCACAAAAAATAAAGTAAAAATAAAATGATCTTTAAATTTAAATAATCCGTAAAAGAACCGAACAACACGAATCCACAGCCGTCGCATTTCTACTTTCAGCCCGAGCTCTGAATGTAAACGAACAGCCCTGAGCAGCGGCCGAGCATTCCCGTCGGCGAAGCCATGACGCCAAGTATGATCAAAGCCGAGGCACCGGCCACCACGGTGCTCCACGAGAATATCAACATCCTCCACCACCACTCGCATCACGTTTACCTTCACCCGAGAATCCCAACGCCCACCGAAAACCTTCACTCACGACTGTCAACTTCAGACGCGTTACACTCACGACTGTCAACTCCAGACGCGTTACACTCACGACTGTCAACTCCAGACGCGTTACACTCACGACTGCCAACATCAGATGCGTTGCACTCACGACTGCCAACTCCAGATGCGTTACACTCACGACTGTCAACTCCAGATGCGTTACACTCACGACTGCCAACTCCAGATGCGTTACACTCACGACTGTCAACTTCAGATGCGTTACACTCACGACTGCCAACTCCAGATGCGTTACACTCACGACTGTCAACTTCAGATGCGTTACACTCGCGACTGTCAACTCCAGATGCGTTACACTCACGACTGCCAACTCCAGATGCATTACACTCACGACTGTCAACTCCAGACGGCCTGCACCCGCGAGTTTCATCCAGCGATGCGCTGCATTCTAGATTGCCTACACCAACGGATTCGTTACACCAAAGAACATTAACGTCAGCTGAAGTGCTGCACCACCAGAGGCTGCCAACACCCACAGAAGCCACTTCAACGGTGCCTTCCGACTGTGCTCCAGCGTCTGGAGCCAAGGGGTCCAAAGCGACAGGGACCAAGCCCAAGTCAAACCAAGGGGTCCGCCGGCAAGAGAAACCGCCTTACTCTTACATCGCGTTGATCGTCATGGCGATTCGGAACTCGCCGATGAAGAAGCTGACGCTGAGTGAGATTTATACGTCGTTGCAGCAGGAGCACGAGTTTTTTCGCGGGAGCTATCAAGGTTTCATTAATATTTTTACTTTTTATCGTAATTTTTTGAGCAAAATTCAAACCCAGAAATACAGCTCAACAGGTATTGAACGCTGATTGGTTTAAAATCACCGCTTCTCATCAAAATCATCTGGACCGCGTTGAGCAGAAAGGAACTAAGTCAACTCAGCTATTGCCAAATTTAAGTGGGCGATTTAATTTTTTACGTTGAGACGGTTTTGCGGATTTTGGTGCAAATTTCAGTAAATTTTCTGCATAGTACGAAGCAAATTCCCTAAAATTTCCAAAGGAATTCTCACACACGTCCTCTTGTAAAAAATTAAAATCCTAACTCAAATTTGGCAAAAGCTAATGTGGATTGGTTCTTCTCTGCTGAATGCGGTCCATTTACCTCAAGTCCATTTTTCTGCCGTCCGAAGTAAAAATGACGAATCTCCATTCAACACTTTTTCAATTTTTTTCTGACAAAATTCTGTTTTACAAAAAACCTAACACATTTTCATCCTTCATTTTTTCAATATAACTCCGTTACGCCATTAGGAGCTAAGCATGAAAAAATGAAGCCTCATGTGGCAATTGAATTCTTTTGTAATAAAGCAGCACGCTTTGGAAAGAAGGAAAACCTTTTGAGCGGGCCACGGTTTTTTCGCCGTGGGCGGCTGTTGTGTGCAGGTGCATCACGTGCTTTTTTCGGGTTTTCCTTGTTTTGTTATGAGAGTTGTTCAGCAGCGACGGTAAATGGCGCGAGGATCACACTTTTGTGTCATGCCTCGGGTCATGTTCATAACGGCGTTTTAATGCCGTCTTGGATTTTGCAGGACGCTAAGTCGGGTACACTGACGAGTGTGATCTAGAGTCCCTTTATACCCAGAGTTACGACATCTCAATTCTGGTCGGGCTTGGTTGGGCTGAAAGTGGCCTAAAAAAATCCAATTCTGATTGGTTCTCGCTCATGGAGCCACAAAAGAGTGCACTAAGATGGCGGTGGCTCCGCGAATGTGAACAAAAATTAAAATGTATCCAAATTGTGATTTATCAAGAGTGAATTGTTATTTTTCATCGCACCAAAATGAAAACAGATTAAGAAATTATCCTTAAATCAATCTAATTTTATTTTATTGCAATTTCTTTGGTTAGATTTTGATCAGTTTTGTTGATGTTGTTGTTTTTGGATGCCAGACATCGCAGGATTCCTTATTCTTATCCCTCAATATCGTTTGTTTGGGTGCACACTTTTGTGACACCATGGCCAGTCCAGGCCAGCTGATAGTCGAGATGTCTTAACTCTGGGTATAAAGGGACTCTGGTGTGATCTATTGATGAGATCTAAAAAGACCCAATCCGGTATAGATTTCTCGGCGTGACCTCACCTTAATATCCCGATGCAAACTGCTTGAGCTGAGCACTCATGGTACTCATTAGAAGAAAAAAAATTATTTTTGAATCTAATCATAATTTACTGATCTTCTCGGCTATGTTTTCCCTGCGAAATGGTGTGGACCCAGCACCATATCGTCACCTTCCAGGCAAAGTATCACAATAAGCGCCATGCGACGTTTAAAAATTTCCGCCGCTATTTTATTTTTTACTGAGAAATTGTTGGTTGAATCTGTTCGAAAATTTCACTAAATTTTATCGGCAGCACAAGAGAGAATTCGGTGTAATTTTCGGACAGCTTCGTTGAACAATTTCCTCTGTAAAAAAATATAATGGCGGCGGAAATTGTAATTTATAGACGTCTGCATGGCGCTTGTGATCTTTGCCTGCGAAGGTGACGACGATATCTCCACCTTCCTACGTACAATTCGGGCCACTTCTTAGTTTTGTTTTTCCCCCTCACAGTGCTGATTAAATCGTTTGTTTGACAGGCTGGAAAAACTCCGTCCGTCACAACCTGTCCCTGAACGAGTGTTTCATCAAACTACCGAAAGGGATCGGGCGCCCGGGGAAAGGGCACTACTGGACGGTCTCCCCGGCCTCGGAGTCCATGTTCGAAGACGGCTCCTACCGGCGCAGACCGCGCGGCTACAAGAAGAAGTGCCAACCCTTCCAGCACCAACTCCCGCACTCCCACTCGCACGCTCACCCCTCCGTCTTCATGGCGCCCAACGTCGGAGCCGCCAACGTCAACTCCATGCTCCAAACCGTCAACCAGTACGAGCAAATGCAGGTGAGACCCATAAAATGACCGGTAAAATTCACCTGCGGGCTGATTATTGAAATTGATAGACAAAGCAACTAATTTGGTATGTTCATGTCCAGAGAATGGCAGGAGACACTGGAGACAGGTTGCCGAAGAAGGTCCTTGACTGGGTTCCTCCTGGGAGAAGACGCAGAGGGCGCCCAATGAAAGTTTGGAGGGAAGGGATTGAAGCGGAAATGTTAAGGTGCTCAATCCCCCAAGATTTGTGGCTTGAAAGAGAGCAGTGGAGGTTAGGAGTCGTAGAGCGCGAGGGAGTGCTGTAAAGCGACTTATATGTATGTATGTATGTATGTATGTATGTATAGACAAAGCAATATAGACTTAGAAGACAAAAAGGATATGGAGGGATCCTATTGGTGGAAGCGGGTGGTTGCAATGGACAAAGGACGTAGGTAATAGACTAACTAACGGCAACCCACGAGAGACCCGATAGTTAGTCCATCATTTACCCCCATAGTCTATAAGAACTGCCCATTTCAACCAACAGGATCGCCCTATACTTCTTATGTCTTCTTTTTCTATAGCTTTGTCTATAAATTTCAATAATCGGCCCGCTGTGCCGCACTGCCGTGCTAAGGAAGAACGCTGTATGAATATTCGAAGTTGCCAAATTTCCTTCGATGAAATGTTTATTTTTGGGGAAAGTTATGAATATTTTTCCTAGAAATTTCCGGGAACTTTAGGTGAAATTGCGAACAATATCTTCTGAAAAACTGGATGAAAAATATTCGTAAATTTACCAGGAAATTCGTGTTTTATCGAGGAAAATTTGGCAACGCCTGGAGTTTCATACGGCGTTTTCCCCAGAACGGTAGCGTAGTATCGTTTTCGGAGTGGGAAGCTTAAAAAATCGCGAAGAGCAACCCTAAAAATGATAGTTTTTTGGCACAGTTTGGACCGCGGGAATTTTCCGGAAACCGGACCGAAACGATACCCTAAGGCAGGCAAAGTTGCCAAATCGCCATCATTCTTGACAGTGCTTTTACAGCAAAAAGACGGGGAAAATGGACGTAAAAGTTATAACTTCGATGGGTTTTGGCTGTAAATATTCTTATTGGGCCCCCGTTCATATAACTGTGTTCAGCTTCAAAAATTTCGCCCGCACAGTGGTCCAAAATGGGTTAAACTCGTGGACAAATCAGGATTCTATGTCAAACTTTTTAAAATTGGAAGTAAAATTGTTGGTCTCCTGCAGAATTCATGACTAACAATGTTTCGATTGGTCCTCAATTCATTAGATTGTGTTCAGTTTTTGTTCAAATACATTGTGTTCAAATTGTCTACAATGTTAGAACAATTACATTGCTTTATCGCACAGTGGTCCAAAATGGGGGAATTAGTAGACAAATTAAGATATTCTATCGAAATTTTTGAAAAATCCTAACAGGCAATTCATTTATGATATATGACATCCACCACATATCGTATGGATTCCCAGTTGGTGTTAGAATGTAGAAGGTCAAAAAAATATTTGTGTTACCTCGGCTGATCGTCAGATTCTAAGGATCAAACTTCCTTTCGATGTGAGGTATCAATAATCATCACAGGTCGACTTTTTCGGAACAGAACTTCATAACTTGCGGGGAAAATGAAACAAGAAATAAATTTGAAAAAATTGTTGTTGGGGGAATAAAATGATGGGAAAAAAGTTTCGGAAGAGAAAATGTACTAAATATGAACTGTAGTATGATATTGCGCAGTTTGATGTTAAAAATATCGCACAAGTAAAAAAATTTGAGGTTCAACACACGTGCGACATGAGTCTAATGATGTGAAAAGATTACAACTGTCGTGTTTAGTTAGGACTTCGTAGATGTAGTGACGTCAACGATGTGCATCAAAACGGCATCAGTGTGCCGTATTATCAACATATCATGTCACGTTATGTCAGACCATAGTCATGATCTCTCTGAAGATAACAATGTTTACGGAAGAGAGATGACTAGAAATGACTAGAATTTGACGAGAAATCAGAGATGGGAATTTGGGAAGGATGAAAATAACTAATTGTAAGTTCTCGACTCTTATTGTAATTAAAAGCTATGGAAAGTAATTAAAAGTAAGTAACAAAAGTAAGTAATTAATAAAAGTTTGTTTGTTGGAGTTCTTCGGTTTACTGTTACACTGGATTCTGAAGAAAAGAATATTTGTATCCATCAAAATTTTATTTTTTAAAAAGGAATATTTTCCCCCCCATTATTTTCAATAGAGGACAAGTGTCTTAATGAGGTTTTTTTTTTTTTTTTTTCCAAAGATACCATTTAATTTATAAAATAGAATGGCGCGAATATACACGCATGGACTAACATTAACTTTTGCGGGGATTTGTTCTACAAATTAACTTATGTACAATGAGCAAACCACTAGTATCATAGCAAGCAGCGTTTTCTTTTTCTAAACGCACGCATTCATAGATCGACATGAGGTTCCAGAGGAAAATTGTGAGGCGGCCTCACTACTCCTTGAATTTGGCAAGTTCAGCTCTGATACATATTTTCAACACACACAGGAAAACCGCAAGGCACGTCGAAAAGGCGAGAAAAGTCGACTCATACATGCAGCTCGATTGTTGAATCGCCATCGAATGACCCTGATCGATAGATAGCTTTGCCAAGATAGGGATTTATCTATCAAGTTCATTCGATAACGATTCAAAAATCGGCCCGCTTTTTAGTTACAATTTCTCTTAACCGTAAAAGTTTTGTTAGCAGTAAGGCATCTGCGCTATGCTGCCGAATTTTTATTGATCAAAAAAGAAAAGAACATACGGATCGACTCTCATTTTGGTCGACTCTGGCGGGAATGGGGACTACAAATGATCACAAACAACGATTAAGATAGAGCAACTATTTCGACATGGCTGAGGTCATTTTGCCCATACGATAAAATGAAGGCGGGCCCCTATTATGAGAATGAGCCTGCTAGAACTCTCGCTAGAGCGTTAAGAACTAGATTTCCATGGAAAATGGCGCAAAAATCATGCCGATGACTTATGGGAAGCCTGAAATGTACTTATTTCTTTATAATGAGCATAATATACAATTTGCGGAAATCTGAGATTTCGGCTTCAGATATAATACTTTAAAAACAAAATTTGATAACTGTGTGCCACCCTACATCAAAACTTTACGCAGATCTGTAAATGGCCGCTGGCAGAGGATATTACGTTTTAAAATTTTTAATACGTGTCGAATTGAGAATCTTAAGAAATGCGCTAATTTTTCACGTAAATAGTGAAGTTTGGAGTTACTTTCCGACCCTCCTGACAGTATCATTGTGATTTCGAAATTGTGAGTCATTTCTTGTGAGAAATACTTAAAAACAACCAGGGCCGGATTTACCTACTTGCCGCCCCTTCTCATTCATTTTAAAACATCAATAAAAACCATCAAATGAACGTGCCGGAGGGGGAGGGGTGCATAAGACGCGTTTACCTACTCGTGTTGGATACATTTTTTTGCGAAAGCCCTGTCAACACTACCAGCAAAATTTCACGGACCTTTGCGTGAAAGTTAAGTTCCGTAAACCTATCTCTATGTGGACAAGGTCCTCCATTTATAAGAATTGGATCAAAAAATTATGAAAGAACAAACGTAAATGTGGTTTAAAAGTTTTAACTTCCGCCGCTGCGCCGCGCTGATCGCACTGTGATTGGCGCAATGCGTGAAGTATTCCTGCAGTCTTGTAGGCGCTATACGTTTCACGCCAACCGCTCCTGACCGCACTGTGTTTGGCGCAATGGGTGAAGTATTCATGCAGCCTTGTAGGCGCTAATATTTGTTACATGCCGATCGCCGTGCCGAGGGCTTGTCTTTTTCATCTCAAGTCCCCGTCATCATTCTTCTCTGCGTTGAGCTTCAGGCGAAATTGCGTGTTTAGTTCCTCTCTTCACTCTACTAATTAAAGATGCTATTTCTTGTATCACCGAAAAACGACAAAATTAGAAATTGCCATACTCTCAGGAAAGAGAGATTTCGTCTCCTTTTCTCATGGATAATTGTTTTTCTGAATCCGATTTTTTTTATACCTACATTTAAAAAAATTGCAAAATTTGCCGCCACGGGCCGCGGCCCATGTGGCCACCCCCTTAATCCAGTCCTGAAAACAACAACTATAACATTGTCTAAGATTTCCCCAAAGATTAAGGAACGACTATAGGTCTTCTCCCCAAACTCACAACCAGTCCGAAATACTGTGAATGAAACTCCACCCATTGACTAATTTTGCTCAATCTTCTCCCGTCACAATATTTTCACTCAGTGCTTCAACAGATCCGTCAAAAGTTCCCCGACGAACACAAAGTAGCTGACCAACAGGCCGAGGCTCAAGCCAATGAACGCCAACTGCAGATCCCTCAAGTCGAAAACCCTCGGCAAGTCTTGGTTGAACTCGGGGGCCGAAAAGTGTCTCCAATCGCCCTCGTATAGGAACTGCAGATTTTTCACCAGCCCGCTCTCTACGAACTGAGAGATCCTCCGGCTGAGTGCGTCATAGTAAATAGAGTTCTTCAAAATCCGGAACGTCATCGGGTACGTCAGAAAGCACTCTTTGACGTGGTGATACTGCACCGGTCTGAGAGCACCCTTCGGCTGCACCCAGAAGTTTTGGTGCGAGATCAGGAAATTCGGGATGCTGAAAATAAAAGCATCAGACTCGGCGGCCAGTGTGAAACTCTTCAAAATTTGCTGCACTCTATTCGTGTATGCTTGGTCTTCAGTTCCAGTTAGACGATAGCCAGTAGTCAGGTTATAATACTCGTAGGTACCTGCAAATCTTTTGTGTCCGATGAACATTTCCTCAATGAGTGCGCTGTAATACCCGCTACTCGTAATGAGTTTACGGCTGAGTTCGCTGTACTCAGCGTACTCATCGAGAAACTCAGCCTGAATATTCATATCTTGTGACTGGATGAGTATATCCGATCTCCTCAGCTCGTCTATAGTATCGATATTCGCATATCGAACTCGCTCGCTCAAGAGGGTCACCATCCCGTTCGTGAAAACCGTGCCGATGATCAGCGCTGCGAACGCCAGCACGAGGAAGATAATTCTTCCAGTGACGAAGCGGCCCAACAAAACTCTGAACGGAGAACCGCATATGAAGTAAGCGTAGACGGTGAGCGCAGCTGATGTCGCTTCGAAGGCGGAAGCATCTTGCTCTGAATACAACCCTCGAAACGCTGTATGTTGCGAGTATTGGAATACAATTTGGACGAGGAGTATTGCTACGACTGTTGTAATCACGAGGAACCACACGGTGTGAGTGAAACAATTGAAGGGCGCTAAATATTGCGGTATGAATCCAGAACGGGGAGTCGCCAGGCAGACAGTGCACGTATCGACCGCTGTCGTGTGATCGAAGAGGCTCTCGTCGAGAATCCCGAAACTGAAGTCGGGGGTCAGCACGTGCAAGTTTATGTCGTATTTCTGATCGATATCGAAACCCAGCGAATCGACGAAAAAGAGGCTAAAATCGTCTGTGTCCATTAACATGAAATCTGTCGCATCGTGCAGCAATGCTTCCCACTCAAAGGTCTCATAAATTTCCTTGGTCATTTTACCAACGCCGTCGAAGACATACCTCCCGATCAGTTTTTGCTTGGTACCTTCGAAGAAGTCCCTTCCACTCCCATCCGGGTACCTAAAAAGTATTTTACCGAAGGGGTCGTACCAATGGCAGGTGCACTCGCAGCAGATCGTTATTTTCTGGCCTTTGAAAAAGCGCCAGAAAAACTGAAATGTGAAGGACAAATATCGATACGTGTTTCTTTCCATCTCGGTGTCACTTAAGTTCTGATCTGGGTATCGCTCTTCTAACTTTATTGAACTGCGAACATCATGGAACCATTCCTTTTGTGAGCCCAAAATAGCAATGATGATGTAGTTTTTGTGGTTCCAAAGTTCATTCATGAACAAGCCTCTAGTGTGGTTGAATGTGCGATCTGTAAGCACAGATCCATCCTGTAGCTCTTCTGATGATATGAACAAGTTAAAATCGCAGAAATCTTTCGATTGCGGTCCAATGCGGAAATCACTCGTGCCCATCCCGATACAATATTTAGGTAATTTGTACGTTTTTAAGGATGAAGTTTGACCCCCTTGAGATTCATTTTTTATGACGAATCTATCGTAATATGATGGCGAGTTGAGAATCAAAGAAAATATTTCGCTGAGGCTGTTAACGAAGAACAGGACGTTTTTCGACTGATCGTTGTTGAAGAATGATTTTGCATTACTCTGATCGACTGAAACTGTTAATAGTGGCTCATGGTGCAATCTTTTGAAAAAGTTTCCCAGCGGTATGTCAGTGTTGAAGTTCACGACATGGATTGTCGATAAATTGGAGATTTTAGCGATTTTTTTACTTACCGCGAAAGCGAAGTTTAAGAATTCTCTTTCCGCGTGCACGTCAAACTGTGGGGTTTCACAGAAACTGGGAGAGAGTTTAAGGAGAGAACAAAGGGTCCAAAATACGAATAAAATTTGTAACATCTTTGGATGGTTAAAATGACCTGTGTTCAACACATTTTGTGTATAACTGCGTGTGACCTTCATTCGTCAAAATTGTATTATTTTTTACATCGACAACTCATGTTGAGTGACAACTCATGACACTCTGTATGTAAACAAATTCATGATTACCGTGAGAAATGATACCCAAGACAAACTTAGCGCATCAAGTTTAGAGTCTCACGTCAAAATTAGGTCAGTTGAATGAGAGGATTCTCACTGTAATCACGTTTTCGCGGCTATCCAGTTAATAATTTTTTTTTTAAAATGATGAACGGTATTAGGACATGTCCTGATGGAAAAGTTGCATTCCGATTGCTTGAAACGGCAGCTAAGAGCCTCTTTTTACAATTTTCATTCCGTGAAGCCACTCATAACACTCAAATTGTATGCTGATGTCCATAATACTAAACAAATAAAATCCATCCTTATGAAAACGCTGTCACATATAAATCATCAATGGCAGCATTTTTCTAATTCTAAAAACGTCAATGAAACTTCTCGACAGCTTCTCTTTTTACAAACCAACGTGAACGAGTTTTAATGTTTCGATACTCTACTGTGAAGAGCGTGAGGCTCACCATTGCGATATTATTACAAAGTGAAACTATATCGACGTATAAACAAGGAGCTTAAATTGCATATTCACAATAATGAAGGGGCGTTTACCATCTTGCTTTTGCGCTACTTCAATTTTCAAATAGGTACTTACTAAATGGCGATATTTCAATCGACATCGGTGAAACTGCAAATACGCGTATATGGTGTTTCAAAATTGTTGCTCTCATTTTATTTCATCCGAGACACAAACCAACACTTGAAAACTTCCTGAAATATTCTAAGAACACTCACCACGGAGGGAAGAATAATCAGGGAAGTTTTCACGATATGACGTTGAGTATTTCCTCATTTCGAAAATAAATTATAAGTTAGTCCGCAGCGCGCTAATCATAGATACGCGTTTTTTGCAGTTTCAACATTGTCGAATTATAAAGTGGTTTTAAATACGCGTACCTATGAATAATTGAACCAAAACGTTAAAAATAAGCGCTCCTTTATTTTGTAAGTATGCAATTTGAGCTACTTACACGTTGATATAGTCGTATCATGCTTGTTTTCTCGATATGCTTCATTATATTTTACATCATGAGTGTATGTACGTGGAGAAGATATGACAAAATGATCTAAGCTGCTAAAATACGTGTGGGCCGGATTAAGGGGGTGGGTTGCCACATGGGCCGCGGCCCATGGCGACAAATCTATAGAGGGTGGCAAATTTTGCAATTTTTTTAAATGTAGGCCTAAAAAAAATTCGGATTTAGAAAAAAAAAATCAAAACGAGAAAAGGCAACACAATCTTTAATTTTCTGAGAGTATAGTAATTTCTACTTTTGTCGTCTTTAAGTGATATAAGAGGTAGCACCTTTAATTAGTCAAGTTAAGAGAGAAACCAAACACGCAATTTGGCCTGGAACGGCGCGACTTACCTAGAGAGAAATGATGACGAGGACTTAAGATGAAAAGGAGAAGCCCTCGGCGCGGCGATTGGCATGTAACACATATTAGCGCCTACAAGACTGCACGAATACTTCACGCATTGCATCAAACACAGTGCGGTCATTGCGGACAGCGTGAAACGGATAGCGCCTACAAGAATGCATGAATACCTCACGCATTGCGGCAAACACAGTGCGATCATCGTGAGACGCATAGCGCCTACAAGACTGCGTGAATACTTCACGCATTGCGTCAAACACAGTGCGGTCTGCGAGGCGCGGTCGCGGAAGTTAAAATCATTAATCCACATTTATGTTTGTTCTTTAATAATTTGTACGTTCATTTCTTATGAATGGAAGGCCTTTTCCACACAGAGATAGGTTTACGAAACTTAACTTTCGCGCAAAGTTCCGTAAACTTTTGCTAGTAGTGTTGACAGGGCTTTCTCAAAAAATGTGTTCAACACCAGTAAACGCGTCTTATGCACCCCTCCCCCGCTGGCACGTTCATTTGATGGTTTTTACTGATGTTTCAAAACGAATGAGAAGGGGGCGGCAAAATACTAGGGGCCTATGGGCGGCAAGTAGGTAAATTCGGCCCTGTGTGTTTAAATGGGAAATGCCGCCAGATGACGTCACTAGACGGTGCATTTTCTCACTTTTACATATATTTTTATACTATTTTCCATATCAGAAACAAATTATAAAAAATACTGCGAAATCAGCTCGTTTAAGCACTTTTAGATAAAGCAATGAAGAATTTTCGTGAAAATTCTCCATTACGACTTCCACGGCCGGAGTTTTCTTCTCAGCGTTATTTGGACGTATTTCTGCCGGATGGAACTATGTGCATTAAGACATGACTCCTGAGACCCATAAAACACTGGAAAAAACACATTGGATCTAGAGTCCAGACTCTTAAAAACACAGACAAGAAAAAATACTCCTGATTCAATCAGATTCAAGCTTAAATCAAGAACCAAGTCTCTTAATTTGAGCGGATTTCCTTTTGCTTTAAACTTAAATCTGATTGAATCAGCAGTATTTTTTCTTGTCAATGTTTTCAAGAGTCTGGGCTCTAGATCCAGTGTGTTTTTTTTTTCCAGTGTATTTCTGCCGGATGGAACTATGTGCATTGAGACATGACACCTGAGACCCATAAAAATATATGCATAACAGGGCTCACATGATAATGCTTTTACATAATCTCATATCAATTTTCTTCATGTTTCAGGGCTACCAGGTGCAGAACGACTACTCCTCAGCGCCGAGTTGCGTCTCTCCGTCGTTCAACACGTACCACTACGCGGGCCTGAGCGGGAACCTGGAGTACGGGGCGCCATCGGGTGGCCACCACCCGCACGCCCCGGTCCCGACGCCCGTCTCGGCTGCGGGAGGGGCGCCCTTCGAGAGGGACCCCGTCTCCTGGATGTGCGCCTTCCAGAACGAGCCCTTCCTAAAGCCCTCCTTCAACTCCGTCCCCATGTCCGTTCCACTGCCGGTCCCCGTTGACGGCGGGGCCTCCAACGAGTATTTTCATCAGTACTCCCTCCCGCACTCTAATATCGATGGTAAGTCACCCGGTCGCGAAACTCGACGCAGCGCGGACAAAATTAAATTGCTGATTTGATAATTAAATTGTTAAAAAAGTGGCTGCAATATTTAGACGGAGATTTCACAACACAAAAATGCTACTTTAACCACTATTGTGCACGGGAAAAAAACACATTGGATCTGGAGTCCAGACTCTTAAAAACATCGACAGGAAAAACTACTCTTGATTCAATCGGATTTTTGCTTAAATCAAGAACCAAGCCCCTTAATTTGAGCGGATTTCCTTTTGATTTAAGCAAAAATCTGATTGAATCAAGAGTATTTTTTCTTGTCAATGTTTTCAAGAGTCTTGACTCTAGATCCGATGTTGTTTTTTTCCAGTGCACAGTGCGGTCAGCAGCGGTCGCCGTGTAACGCATAGCGCCTGCAAGGCTGCACGAATACTTCACGCATTGCGTCAAACACAGTGCGTTCAACAGCGGTCGGCGTGAAAGGCATAGCGCCTACATGACTGTCGGAATACTTCACGCATTGCGCCAAACATAATTGAACCACATTTATGATTGTTCTTTCATAATTGTTTCGTTCATTTCTTATTAATGGAAGGCCTTGTCCACGCAGAGATAGGTTTACGGAACCTAACTTTCACAAATTTCTCGGTACAAATTTAAGCATTACGGAGGGCAAAGGAATAATACTGCCTGACTGACAATATCAGCAAACAATATTAGGGTCGGGATAGAACACCATCGTTTGAGAAGCCAGTCAATAACTAAGTTTTCACTGCAGTTTTTCATTACCAACACCATTTAACGCCGTGCTGGTTTCTTTTGATTTCAATTTCTTTTTTATTTTTGTACTCTCTTAGCAGTTGATAATGGTATCGCGATACATCGAAACTTCCCGTGTATTTTTATGTATTTTAGCCTTGTTTCCATTGTTTCCTTGTTTCGCTTCTACCCATGTTTTTAGATTTTTTTTTTCTTTTTCTTTTTGCGTGTTATTTTATTTCAACCAGCATACATCATTAAATCAATTTTTTCAGGTTTACGAAGTTATCAAACGGAGAGGAAGCCTGTCGTTGCATCAAGTCAAGCACCGGTCAATTTCCTGCCGAATGAATCCTCTCAAGCGGTTTACTACAACGATTGCCTTAAATACTCATAACCAAGGGGATTGTTATGTTGGCGGGTAGACAAAGTTTTGGAAAGCCGTCATATTTAAATTATCTGGAGAATCGATACGTTTAGAAATCAGTCCGTGCAAGTTTTGGTGCTAGCTCCTTCATCGAATTTTGGGAAGAAAAGCCATGGTTTGATGGCTCTATGTTCAGTGATTAATGGATTTTGTAATTAGTGAAAACAAATAATTATGGATCAGATCTACTCTTTAACCTTAAATAGTTTCTTTTTTATGTCATTTGTACTTACTGTAAGTAAAATACCCGTGCCTTTAAAAATTCGGAATGTAAAATTCTTATAATTATAAAACATATTTTTTAAGGAAGTTTTACATATTTTTCTTCTATCCAGCGGTTCAACCGCGGTTGTAAAGGACTAAGTGGATGAAACTAATAACTTTCACTCACACTGAAAAAAAAACACACTGTATCTAGAGTTCAGACTCTTGAAAACATTGACAAGAAAAAATACTCTTGATTCAATCAGATTGAAGCTTAAATTGAAAGGAAATCCGCTAAGAGGCTTGGTTCTTGATTTAAGCAAAAATCTGATTGAATCAAGAGCAATTTTTCTTGTCGATGTTTTTAAGAGTCTAGACTCTAGATCCAATGTGTTTTTTTTCCAGTGCATGCAGGTAATTCTCTCGAAATCGTTTGCTCTATCCTTGACTTGTTACCAACACCTGATGTTGACGTCATAGTGAATAGTTGATACTATAAGCTGCGAATGGAGCGAGAGGTTCCGAAAAAAGTAGGTTAAGGAAATTATACATATGAGTGGAAGTAAAGCTTATAATTAGACGACAAGTGCAAACCGATTGGGCGCGTATGATAACTTAAATTTTGTTTAAAATCTGAGTCATGGCAAATTGCACATTGATATGGCTTCTAATCTGGTAGAACAGAATTTCAAGAAGCTTTTTCCAAAAACAACGGGGTTTGAATTCCGAACTTAAAATGGATCGCATTTATCAAAATAGAACCAACGTGATTACAGTGTTGTAAAATTGTTGCCTCTTCATATTTATTAAAGAAATCTCCCTGAATAGCAAATAGTTTTGGCTTCTCACCGAAAGATTGTTAATTTTAAAGGAAAATAAGTGCGTAAATTTTAATACTGTACTTATATTAAGTATTTTTTTTTTAAGAAAAGGAGAAGTTGCACGATTTTGAAACCACTGTAATTGCACTGGTTCCTTTTTGCTGAGTGTGATCCAAATCATCATTATTCCGGGCTCCGTTACATCAAGGAGTTTTTTTATTACATATCTGTACCCTACAGCAAAAAGGAAAATTCAGTGAGATTGACATTTAGAGGCGCAAAATGTTTTCCCGATCTAGCCAATTTAAAAAAAAAAATTGAAAAAAATTAATGGGAATTTACTCACTTGTACTACACTTAAAACTTGGGACAAGTTCCGACACCTTCGGCGTCAATCAAGTCGATTCGCGGCTGAGGATGACGCGAAGGGTGCTTAAACGCGTCTCGAGTTCGTCAAGTTTTATGTTTGATCCAAGTGATTAATTTTTTTTCTTCTTAAATTGTTGACTTGTGCGGCACCATTTACGTGTGCGAGGCTAAAACTAATAGTTCCGACTGAAAATTTTGCTAAGTTGAAATGAAGCTGTATTCGTTAGTCTGGTAAACGACGTTTTTTGAAAAACGCAGCAGGAAACAGAATTTTGAAAATATCCGCAATAAATCTCCAACACAGCTAAAAATTTGATGGCCTAATCAAGCGTTGACCCCAAGATCTTATGTCAAAAATTGCGGATTACATTGTGATGAGTGCGGCCAACAACCGGTTTCTCCTAGATCTCGAAACAACCGAAAAAGCGTATCGACGGTGAAACTACCAAACCACGTATCTTGTTTGCGGTGTTTAGAAATCTACGCTCGCATTTTATTTTTTTGAAGTAGACCAAATCAATATCATTCCTTGAAATTTTCACAGAATTTTCTCCGCACGATGAGGAAAAATCACACAAATTTTCAAGACTGGGCGTTAAGTTGTTTTTCATCTAAAAAATAAAGTATGACAGGAAGTCTGCGACGTCGCAAACCGAGATACGTGGTTTGGTAGTTTCACCGTGGGTATGTGTCTTTTTGCACTGAATAGAGAATTGGTCATTTTTATACGCAGTTTAAATAAAATAAATTTACCTGTAGATCCTGATTGAGGAAATGCTGATTTTAAGGAGCTGATTCCACACTTGTTGATAAGGCAGGACGAAGGCGCACACAATCTGAATCTAAAGTAACTGGTGCCGGGTGAGGCTGGAGATTGTCCACTTTGGACCAATGTCGCTATCACGTCATCTCGTGCATCGGACGTGCTCAGACAAAATATCTCAATGACCAATGGCAACAAAAATCGCTGAGCAGGATTTTCCTCAGAATGAGGGAGAGGGGTGATGGACGAGAGAAAAAAAATAAAACAAAGCACATCTTACTCTTTTTCATGAAAGTCTATGATCCGTCGCGCGGTCGAACACAATGAAAATATTAGCGCCCATGTCAAGTTTGTCACGGTCAAATACCCCATACTTTTACCACCGTTCTTTGGAGGAAGGCCGTCTGGCGCGACTGTCTGGATGTTGCTAAATTTCTTTTGATAGTACATTATTTAAGGAAACATTACTCTCTTCCCTTCGATTATTTTGGGAGTATTTGATTCGTGATTTAATTTAGTCCACTTGATGATTCTAGAGGAAAATATCCACGATTTTTCATAACGACGGTAAAACTGCAAAAATGCGTATCGCAGTTGCAGTGTTTCAAAATCTCCACCTCTCTTTCAATTTTTAAAGGAGACCCAATCAACATTATTACTCGGAATTGTCACATAATATTCTTCATATAGAGAATAAAAATCACCGAGGTTTTCAAGAAGTGATACGCTTAGTAGTTTTCTAAGTAGAAAATACAGCAAGGCAGGAAGTCTGCAACGCTGCAAACTGATTGTGAGATACGCGTTTCAGTAGTTTCACTATCGATAAGCAACACTATTTATGATTAATGTCGAAAAAGGAGAATCTCCTAATTGCAAAATCATAAATGGTTCCTCTCAACTTTTTGGAAAGAATTTGACCGAGAGTTTTTTTTTTTTTTTTTTTTTGAAATTTCTGGAGAATTTCTTCACTGGTTCTAAAAGATTTACAAAAAATTTCGAGGGGATATTTTGTTCCTTTTTTTTTTTTTTTTTTTTTTTTTTTTTTTTGAAAATTGAAAATAATCGGAGATTTTGACACGTTGCAATAGAGATACGCATTTTCCGAATTTACCCATTGCTATTTTGTTGGATTAAAGGTGCTGTATAAAATGTTTTAAAAATATTTTTAATTATTGCTTAGAATAAACAATTTTTAAAGATCAAGATAAAACGTTCTTGAAACAAATTTGTTTCTCGAGGTGCGATTAAGGGAAATGTCTCCACGTTTATGAGAGAACTGGACACATTTAAATTATATGGAACAATATTCATTATGAGCCCTGTCATGTCTGTATTCTTATGGCTCTCAGGGCTCATGACAGAATGTACATAATTCCTTTTGATGTAAATACATCCAGTTCTCTCTTAATCATGGAGAGATCTGCCAGAATTGCACTTCGAAAAACTAGTTTATTTCAAGAACGTTTTATCTTGATCTTCAATAATATTTTATTCTCAGCAACAACCAAAACATGTTTTTAAAAAAAATTTACAAATCAACTTTACTTCAACAAAATAACGATGGCTTGATTCGGGAAATGCTTATCTCTATTCTGCCGTGCTAAGGAAAAACGCCGTATGAACATTCGAGAGTTGCCAAATTTCCCTCGATAAAACAAGTATTTCTGACAAAATTCATGGATATTTTTCCTCGAAACTTTCAGATATTTTAGATTAAATTGCGCACTAAATTGTCTGAAAATTTTGGGGAAAAAAATTCACAAATTTCCCAGTAATTTCGGTTTTTATCGGAGGAAACCTGGCAACGTCTGGAGGCTCATACGGCGTTCTTCCTTAGCAAGGCAGTATGGCACTGTGTCTAATTTTCCGATTATGTGTAGTATCCGATCGTGTCAAAATTTACAAAGTTTCTTTTGATTTAAATACGTCTAAAACGCCCACCTAATGAACAGCATCTTACTTAGCATAGATTGCTGTACATACATTTAAACGGAGAAAAATCAGCTTGTAAGAATCACCCCTGGTGGTCCATCATCTCGATAGATTTCGTTACGTCACCGCACCGCTATATCAATGAACACGCAGGGGGACGGGGGGTGGGGGGTGGGGGGTTGGGGGGGCAAGCAGGAGGGTCGAAAGCGGAAGGGATGCTGCGCGCAGGCATCACACGGCTCGTGATCGTAAAACGCTAACCCTTCCGAGATCGGAGGTCCCGGAGGGTCGGCCCGAGGAAAAACAAACGATTACAGCTTGTAAGACAAAACAGACGCGCTCCGATGAGATGTAATGTGCCGCCGAGGTCGTAAAAAAGGAGCCAGATTCGACGCCCCCCCCCCCCCCCGAAATAGAGCCCCTCGCCGTTGCCTACGCAAATGCACCCGGAAGAATCCCTGCTCGGCGAGAACCACGCATCTGCGCGGGGTGGTGCCATTGGAGATGGGTGGTTCTTCAGAGCAGATGTCTTGGCAGCCGGCTTCGCTGGGCTCCCGAAATGTGGATCGAAGTTGCCGGCGCACTTAAAAAAAAATGATTTTTTCGAGAGTTTCTCAAAGGTAAGGACACTTTAACAATTGGTAATAAGGTAATATACGGTAAACCATGGTTATTTTTAAAAATAAAATTTGCATCTTTGCCTTAATACATTATTATCAATCATGATAAATAGATGCAATATGCGGATAAACAACTTTCTATAACGCCGGTAAAAACAGTAGCTTGGATCAAGAAGACTCTTAAAAACATTGACAAGAAAAAACACTCTTAATTCAATCGGATTTTTCCTTGAATCGAAGAGCCAGGCCTCTTGATTTAAGCGGATTTCCATTTGAATCAAGAGTATTTTTTCTTGTCAATGTTTTTAAGAGTCTGGACTCTAGATCCAAGCTACTTTTTTTCCAGTGAAGTATACTTGGTAAAAAGTGTGAAAGAATGGGCCAGCGGGCTGATTTTTGAAGTTGTTAGCCAAAGCTATAGACATAGAAGACAAACATTTTATGGAGGGGTCCTATTGGTGGAAGCGGGTGGTTGCAACGAACAAAGGAGGTAGGTAATAGACTAATTAACGGCAGACCCTTTAGTTAGTCCATTATTTTCTCCCTTAGTCCACAAGAAGCACCCATTTGAACCAATAGGATCGCTCCATACCCCTTATGTCTTCTTTGTCTATAGCCTTGTCTATCAATTTCAACAATCAGCCCGCAGTTGTCAGTTAATCGCCGTTTGATCATTTGGACGTATTTCTGTCAAACGGAACTATGTGCATTAAACCATGAGCCCTGAGACCCATAAGAATACATGCATAACATTCGATCGATTCATTTTTGTGTCAGTTTCAAATTATATGGAAGAGGTTTTTTGGAAATAAATCCCTACAGTCTCATACGAGCCGCAACATTGAAAAGTGAGGAGGATGAATGGGGGTTGAAGGTACGGGCATGCAGTGGCACACTTCCCGATTGCCGCGTTTTTCAACACCTCCTCCCCCGTTTACAACCCCTATCTCTACTCGACAAGGCGTGAGGAGGCAAAACACGTTGGATTTACGACCTCAACCGGGGATGGTTCATTTACCCCGGCGCGACCATCGCTTCCGTCAAGTGGCACCAACAAAGATTTGGCATCTGAATTTCGGAGATTAGGGGTTGTATACCCCTCTTGAGATGACATAATTTAAGAGGCTGTAAAATATCAATTGATGCCTCAGAAACAGCAACAACTAATTACAAAGTAGGAAATGAAATTTTTTTTTTCGGGCGAACGGGGGATGCGTGCATCCCCTACGCCCTCCCCCCCCCCCTGAGGTCTGCCTATGGCTCGTATGGATAGACCCCGTCCATTGCAAGAAATCAACTTTTCTCGCAAATTGCAAGACTGGCTCTATATTTCTATAAAAAGCAAGTATGAGAGAATAATCAGACCTGCAGACGTCACAATGCATGGCGAGTGACGAGGTATCAGAACGTTCATTCAGGGAGGCTCGGTCACGTGTGAACGAGGCTACGGCGGGGGGGGGGCTATGTGCTGTCAGGGGAGGAAACCGGGGGGTAGGGGCGGGGGAGGCGGAGGTGCAAAGTGCGAGGCGTGAATGAAGGCACTCAGGATCTCCGATGACAGGGATACGGGGATGGCGCGCGCTCAATGTTGCACACATGCAGGCCTCTTCTTCGGGCAATGCTGCCACACTATCAGAAGCAAACAGCCGATATTCTTACGCAGAGGAAAATTAATTTTCGGTTGCAGAACCATACTGCCGTACTAAGGAAGAACGCCGTATGAGCCTTCAGTCGTTGCCAAATTTCCTCCGATAAAAACCAAAATTACCGGGAAAATTGTGAATATTATTTTCCAAAAATTTCAGACAGTTTTGTACGCAATTTAATTTAAGATGTCTGAAAATTTCAAGGGAAAATGTGCATGAATGTTTTCAAAAATACATGTTTTATCTAGGGAAATATGACAACTCTCGAATTTTCATACGACGTTTTTCCTTAGCACGGCCGCATAGTGTTTAGTCACGTAGTTAACTAGAAAAACACGAGAAAATGGATAACCAAGGTTAAAAACGAACACAGAGTCTCGGACGTTTCTAGTTGGTTTCAGCCCCCTTTCCGAGGAGCTGCGGGCCGATTATTGAAATTTATAGACAAAGAAGACATTAGAAGTATAGAGCGATCCTATGGTTGAAACGGGTGGTTCTTATAGACTAAGGGGGTAAATGATGGACTAACTATTGGATTTCTCGTGGGTTGTCGTTAGTTAGTCTATAATCTACGTCCTTTGTCCATCGCAAACACTAGCTTTCACCAATAAGATCCCGCTCCGTATCCTTTTTGTCTTCTATGTCTATTGCTTTGTTTATCAATTTCAATAATCAGTCGGTAGGTATATTATTGAAATTTGGTAGGTAGATTATTAAAATTGATAGACTAAATGATGGACAAAAGAAACGAAGGGAACTTGGAGTGATCCCTTTGGTGGAAACGGGTGGTTCTTATACACTGGGAAAAAAACACATTGGATCTACTCTTAGTCCATACTCTTAAAAACACCGATAAGAAAAAATACTCTTGCTTCAATCAGATTTAAGCTTAAATCAAGAACCAAGCCTCTTAATTTAAGCGGATTTCGTTTTCATTTAAACTTAAATCTGATTGAATCAAGAGTCCTTTTTCTTGTGAATGTTTTCAAGAGTCTGGACTCTAGATCCAATGTATTTTTTTTCCAGCGTAGGCTAAAGAGAAAAATGATGGATTAATTTAGAGTCTCTCGTGAATTGCTATCGTCTATTACTCTATTACTATCGTCAATGAGTCTATTAATATCGTCCTTTCTCCATTGCGACCATTCGCTTCCACCAACAGGACCACTCCATTCCCATTTTATCTCCTTTGTCTATCGCTTTGTCTATTAATTTCAAGAATCAGCCCGCAGGAAACCGCAAGCAACTATCATCGCTTCCAAGAGACTCACATCCATACTTTGATATTGTAGGCGAACTGGCCGGAATGAATGCAAACACTGTCTGCAGACGGATACTAGTCCGCGAATGCTACGTTAAATACAACTGAACAAAGCCGCAATGCTGCAAGCAACTATTACTGCTCCTAAGCCGCACAGATTGCCTACTTGGGTCATTGAAGGCGAACTCATCGGAAAGCGCGCGAGACACTATGTATATATTGAGTAATATTAGTCCGCTGATGATATTCTTAAAACAGATGAACATTCTTACAACAGGAAATACGCTATCACGTAAATACTTCAAACAGCTTAACACACAGCGAAACAAAGCACCTAAAAAATTTAAGCGCAACTGGGCTGGATGGGTAACTTTTTAGAGTCAGTCATTTATTAAGAAAGGGGTTTTTATAGGTTCTTGTTAATCGGTTTGGATTGGCTTTCTCGCATGGACCAATTGGACTACATTTTGCGATAAGGAACTATAATTTCTGACTCACTTTAGAAACCAACATATGCACCATTAGCTTTTCTATGCACACAAGTGTTTTTACAAATGAGCCAGAAATTATAGTTCCGAATTGCAAAATGTAGTCCAATGAGACCGCGGTAATCAGTATTGGTCTGATTATGTTCGGATTCTTAAAAATGTTCTCAAAATTGTTTAGTATAATATATTATAAATCCATTCAAAAAAAATTGCACAAAACTATGGTACTGAAAGGTCATGCAGGTTGCTGCACGTATACATAGCATGATCGATCTGAAATCGTTCCAGCTGAATGCAAGCCGTTGACGGCAGTCATCGCGCAGCTTAAAATATGCGAGGTGCTGGAGAGGGGGTTATGGACGGACGAGGAGAGGGGTAGCAGAACGGCTGCAAGGCGCCGCGTTTCAGAGGCTCCTAACTCAGCGGCACCAACTCAAAATCGGTGGATGGGGAGGAATGAATCTTGACGATCCATGACCACGTGTGTCGATTTTTTTCTTCTTTTCTTTTTCATTTTATAGCCGTGATTCGGCCCTTTTTTCTCTCTCTCTGGCCCATGAAGGTATTTTTATTTTTACTTCATGAACTTGAACGATTGATGCATCCAGTTTTACTGAAATGTTGCCATGCATGGGAGATAAAAATGCAGTTTGAAAATTACATTTTTTTAGGATTAATCCGATGAAAAGTGAGAAAAACGCTGACCGTAAGAAACAGAACCCGACATTTTATGTTAATATGGGTAGTAGAGCACAAAGTAAGGGCAGGTTAACTTTTTTTGTTGGATTTTCTTTGCGTTAAATTGACTAAATCTTTCGGTCGCAATCATGAAAACTCGTTAAAAATCTGGTGCAGGCCACCAACATCAAAACTGGATCGCATTGCTGAAAGTCCATTGCGCTAGCCACTTGCAAGTCGCAACCCCACAATATTTTTCTTTCCATCTTGGTACAAAAATAATGTATCGAGGATACTACACAAAGTAGGTAACTTTTTTTAGAAAACTTCTGCATAAGATCTCAGGAGCTCAACATAAGATTCATTCAATGCGCTTATTTGCCGTTCGGATAATTACTGGGCTGACCACAAAATCGGATTCAAATTTTCTGTTTGGCACGTGAATAAGACTCGCTTATTCCTCGTGAAAAATTGGAGAAAGAAGGAATGATAACCATTGAATACGATCGGTTGGGTTTTCTGGTCATACGCCAAGCGCAATCACCTTAACTTAAGAGAAGTAGTGCATTATTACTAGCATTTATCCTAAAGCCATTAATAGAAAAACAGAACCAGCAACCAGTGCAACTGACCCATTCCTGATGAAGAAGTTTCCTGGTTTCTTTTAAAACTATGTGTGTATGCTGTTATTTTTTTTGCGAAATATAGGCCAGGATGAACGCGTGCCCTTCAAAGTTTCATGGGAAAGTACATCAAAGCATGATTTTGTCGGGAGTCGATCCCTCCAGGCGCGAATTGCAGGGCAATGGAGATGTTGCATGTATGAGGAATTTGCGATTTGACTATGGATTCTTACATACTCGTATATGTAAAAGTTCGCGAGAAACACGATGGTGCCACTGGTTTTCTCTGAAATCAACTCCCGAGCTCAGAAAAAGCTCTCAAGTTGAGGCCAAAATGGAGGGGATATCCCACGCTATCCTGAGAGTCCAACTCTACATGAAGACAAACTTTCCATGCAAAGATAGGGAGCAATTACATTAGCAGGGTTGCCGTGTTTTCAGTTTTAGAGTCCCCAAATAAAGTGGCAGCCCTGTCAATGTATTTGCTCCCTATCTTTGCATGGAGAGTTTGTCTTGATGTAGAGGTGGACTCTCAGGATAGCGTGGGATATCCCCTCCATTTTACTCTCAACTTGAGAGCTTTTTTTGAGCTGGGTAGTTGATTTCAGAGAAAACCAGTGGCACCATCGTGTTTCTCGCGAACTTTTACATAAGAATCACCAGTCAAATCGCAAATTCCTCACACATGCAACAGCTCCATTTACCAGATCGAAGAGATCTGACGGATGTTGCATGCTTCTCTGCCGGCATCAACACCGCCATGGGTGACAATTTTGCGGCTCATCCAATCTTCTCAGCCATTAAACGCGGTCGTTGAGGCGTTTTACGGCCGCGCGAAGACACTCATTTGTCGCCGAGACCAATTTCGACGCCTTCGAGTGCCTGTTGCGAGGGTGATTTGCAATTAGCCGCCATGATCCGCCATCGAAATTTCAAAATCAGTACGATCTCAAGTCGGCGCACGGCCGATCCCGAGCTCCGTCGACTCACTCAGCCTCGGAAACACCGGAATAGAAGGTATAGAATAGAATATAATAAAATAGATACTAGGAATAAAATACGATAGAATAGAGTCCAAGGTCACCCGTCACCTCGTCGTCGGTTCCCTACAACTCCCTCATAATTTTTCGATCCTCCAATGATGATCCCACCCCCTCGATTTTTCCACAGGAATAAGGGACGGTGTTGGATGTACAATTAGAATAGAATAGTTATCGGAAATAGAATACGATATAGAATAGAATCCAAGGTCACTCGTTACCTCAGCGTCGGTTCTTACAACCCCCTCATAATTTTTCTACCTCCCCTCCCTCCCTCGATGATTTACCCTACCCTTCATCCTCGTATGGTGATCCCACCTCATCGATTTTTTCTACAGGAAGGGACGATATGCGATACAATTAGAATAGAATACTTATTGGAAATAGAATACGATGAAATAGAATCCGACGTCACTTGCTTTCGTCTCAAGGTTGGTCCTCAACAACCTTTGCACCATTTTCGACCCCAATCTTCAATGATCTTTTCCAACCCTCTAGTTATAACCCACCCTTCTCAGATATTTCTACAATAGAATAGAATACGATAATATAATAGATCATCGAAAATAGAATCCAATATGACAGAACCTTTGGAACAACATTTGTACCATTTCCAACCCCTATCTCCGATCCTTTTGCAACCCCCTTGTTATAATCATCCCTTCCTGAATATTTCCACATTAGAATAGAATAGAATACAATACAATAACAATATAACAGAATATCAAAATAGAATCCGATATGATAGCATTCAAGATCATTCGTTTTTTTTGCTCTTCATTGTTGCTGCGTGGCCAGTTCCTTGCAACCCCCTCGTGATTCTTTCAAACCCCCAATGGTTTTTTTGGACAGTCTCCTTGGTAGGCGGTGCCACCGCGTTCGCCCATGGGGATCTTCAACTCATGAGCCCTGTTCACAACGCTCTTTTCATATGCCCAAGGCTCATGAGTGCCGTTTATTTTAGCGCTTAGTTCCGTTTGATTTAATGTAAAATCTCACTTTTCCATTTCCTCAAAAGGAATCACGTCCACTTTTACATTGCGTTCTTATGCAGCTCTCTACAGCACGCCCCGTGGCCCATATTACCCACCCGTCTCTAGTTCTTTTCAGCAGAAATACGTCAATTTCAATGAGAAATATTAGGAAAAGAGGGAGAAGAAGACAAAGGAATGTCGACGGTGGAAGTCGGCGATCACATAACTCGGTTTGCGACGTCGCAGACTTCCTATCATACATTATTTTTCAAACGGATAGCTACTCAACAGCAATTGGACGTATTTCTATCAAACGGGACTATGTGCATTAAGACATGAGCCCTGAGACCCGTAAGCATACCTGCATAACAGGGATCACGTCATAATGCACGCAGCAGGGCCGCATGAAGGGGGTGGCCACATGGGCCGCGGCCCATGGCGGCAAATTCTGTGATTTTTTTAAATGTAACGTATAAAAAAAATCGAATTTAGAAAAAAAATTTACAAACGAGAAAAGAGCGACAAATCTCTAATTTTTCTGAGGTATAGTAATTTCTACTTTTGTCGTCTTTCAGTGATACAAGAGACAGCACCTGTTTAATTAGTCGAGTTAAGAGAGAAACCAAACCACACAATTTGGCCTGTACGCCCGCGACTTTCCCTAGAGAGAAATGATGACGAGACTAGAGATGAAAAGGAGAAGCCCTCGGCGCGGCGAATCGGCATGTATCACATATTAGCGCCTACAAGACTGCACGAAGATTCTCACGCACTTGCATCAAACACAGTGGCGTTCAGGTTGCGGACAGCGTGAAACGATTAGCGCCTACAAGAATGCATGAATACCTCCGCATTGCGGCAGACACATGTGCGAACAGCGTGGAACGCATAACTGCCTACAAGACTGCGTGAATACTTCACGCATTGGAGCGTCAAACACAGTGCGAGGCGCGGCGGCGGAAGTTAAAATCATTAATCCACATTTTTGCGTCGTCTTTCATACTTTTTTCGTTCATTTCTTATGAATGGAAGGCCTTGTCCACACAGAGATAGTTTAACGAAAGTTCCGTGAACTATTGGCTAGTAGTAGTTGACAGGGCTTTTCTCCAGAAAATGTTTCAACACCATAAACGCGTCTATGGCACCCTTCCCCCGCGCACGTTCATTTGATGTTCCCCCATGTGAGGTTTCAAAACGAATGAGAAGGGAGCGGCAAAATACTAGCGGTCCATGGGCGGCAAGTAGGTAAATCCGGCCCTGGCACACAGCTTCCTTTGATAGAAATACGTCCAATTCTTTGAAACTACCGTGATATTTCTCCCTGTGCGAAGAAAATTCTGCAAAAACTTCGAGGAATGATGTCAATTTGTTCTCCTTTAAAAAAAGTAACATAGAGGCGGAGATTTTCAGACACCGCGAAAGAGACATGTGATTGCGGACCTACGCCGTCGATATGCCCGATAGCATTGAAACTATAATTTCAGTCCTGGTATTTTGTGAAATTTCAGAGGCATTTGGATATCCTAACGGATTTCTGAAGAAAACGGCGGGAGGATTCGAGCACGAGCATGAGGTTGCTCCTCTTCGTCGGGCTCCTGGCGGTGTTCTGCGGCCATTTCACCACCAGCGACGGCGCAGTTCAGCCCACAAAGGCACCGACTAAGGTAAGTAAAATGCTCACTTCTGCCGTGCTAAGGAAGAACGCCGTATGAATATTCGAGAGTTGTCAAATTTCCCTCGATAAAACATGTATTTTTGACAACATTCATGCATACTTTTCCTTGAAATTTCCAGATATTTTGGATTGAATTGCGTACAAAATTGTCTAAAATTTTTGGAAAATAATATTCGCAATTTTCCCTGTAAATCCGGTTTTTATCGGAGTAAACTTGGCAACGTCTGTAGGCTCATACGGCGTTCTTCCTTAGCATGACAGACTAAACCTTGAGTTTTTTATTTAAGTTGATTCGATGGACGCTATATTTTGCGTGAGAACGACATGCGATATATCGCACCGATTAGTTCCATTTCCTCAGCTACTTGTCATATTTTTTCGAATTTTGAGATCGCAATTCTGTTGTCCGGAGACTAAAGAATTCACTTATCAATTTTGACAAACAAATTTAACTTGATACCTAAAGGCATGGTTTTTGGAAAGGAAAAATATTGGTATCATATACTGATAATGATAGAATCGAACCGCTTTTTTTCGAATGGGGCTCAAGCGCCGAAAAGTAAAGTGCCTTTGTTTTCCTTATCTATCATACCCACTTGAAACAAATCATTTTCAAAATACAAATATCTACAATATTTCGCACATTCAAATATCATTGCGAAAATATTTTTTAAAAAAAGGTTTACAGTAGACTCTGGATTATCCGGCTTCGTATTATCCGGACTGTGGATTATGCGGATCGATTTTGCAACCATGTAACTACGTACGCATTCCGATAAGTGAGCGGATCCGCGGAGAGGCGGTCGCAAGGCATATTGGCGCCTGCAAGGCTGAAGGAATACTTCACGCATTGCGCCAACAGTGAGGTCGGCGTGGAACGCATTAGCGCCTACTAGATTGCATAAATACTTCTCGCATTACGCCAAACGCAGTGCAGTCGGTTAGTTAGCCTAAAACGCACATTAGCGGCTACAAGACTGTATGAATACTTCACGCATTGCGCGCTTTAATCGTTGTATTGTAATTTATCGTTGTCGGCTACCATTCACAATCACCATTGAGTCGTTCAATTTGGCGTTAACCTTTTAAATTCATGTTGGTATGTACATGATGTATACATTATAAGAATACTGTGGTGTTGGTTGGTGGTGTTTGTGTTTACTATTATTATCCGGATTTTTTTTTTATCCGGATAGGGCCCGGCACCAATTAATCCGGATAATTCAGAGTCTACTGTATTTGACAGGTGAAATACCAAAACTATCTTAGGTGTCATGGGAGATACCTTAAGAGGAAAAAGAGCACAATTGAAAGAAATGTTTAAATTCGCGGCGCTGGCGTACTTCTGTCGCGCATGCTTCAATTGAACTACACAGTATGCTTAGCAATAAGCAACTACTATTTCTGTCTCATCCATAAAATCAACTATAAGCTCGGGAGTCAAATAGCACATATGCTGCTTCTAAAATGAGCCGGAAATAGTAGCTTCTTATCGCGCTATTTCTCCATTTCTCCGTGTCCTTCACACCCTCCTTTCCTTGTTTATCGCCGATTTCTTTCTTCCGTCTTCTTTTTCCTTTTGTATCGTGTTCATGAGTTTGCCTGGTTTCCCCTAAGTATCGTATTTTATCTTTTTTAGGGTGATCCTGCGACAGAGTTCGACAAATTTGTGGCAAAATACAATAAAAAATACCCCGAAGACAGAGAGAAAGCGAAGCGCTTCCAAATTTTCAAGGAAAATTTGAAGGAGATCGAGAGACTGAACAATCGGCCTCGGAAGGGAACTGTCGTGTATGGAGTCACAAAATTTGCCGACTTGACGAGTGAGTAAAAATTTACCATTGCTCCTTTTAATTTGATCAAATCAGCTCCGTCCAGAGTGATTTCAGCCCCCCTCCCGCGATTAACTGTCTTCCTTGCGGGAGGGGCGGCCCAGTTCACTCGATGCGGAAGTAAACACCTTTTTGAAGGTAACTCAGCTACGTGACGGAGCCCAGGCTATGGGGGGGGGGGGGGCACTGAAAAAAATTTTCGGAAAAAAATTCTCGGCGTCTTCAACCAAGGTACGTTGGTACCTTTACCATCTCACTTTTTTTACCAATTATTGGTAATTTTACCAAGACAGACTGATAAGCTTACCTAAAAACCGGTATTTTTACTGTTTTTTTCAGGTAAGAAAACCACTTTTATTGGTAATCAATTCCCGGTAACTTTGCCATTTTATCTCGGTAATTCTACCACGCAGTCGATAAAAAATATTGGCGTTTTTACGAAGGTCCAGTAAAATTACCGAGAAAGTTCAATAATTTTACCGAGATTTCTTGGTAAAATTACCAATTCCATAAATGGTAATTTTACCAAGAAAAAACTGGGATCAAATAGAACCCTGAATTCTTGGTAATTTTACCCTTTTCTTAGTAAATACACCGAGTTTTTTTTCAGTGGGGCACTCCACCCCAACCCCACCCCACCCTTCTGCAGAAGAATGAATAGTATTGTTTAGAACCGTCGATTTCGGGATTTTGTTAGGTTCAATTTTTTTTAGATTTTACTTAATTTTTAGTTTTGTTTAGAACTGTCGATTTTCCGATTTGTAAATTAAGTAAAATGGAACCACCCTTAGAACCTCAAAGGTTTGTATATATCACTCTGAATAATTTGAACTCGTGAGTTGGCAGCCGGTTTAGGCCCTAAAAGTTTCATGGCCCAACCTCAAAATTACCGACATGTGCGCACTCCACCTATGCAGGTACCCTCTAGAATCACCCAGATGTTTTACTTCAGATTTGCATTTTGATAGGTGACGAGTTTCTGAAGAAACATGCAACGCACAATGTGGGAGACATGTCGCACCTTCCCAACACGAACACCCTGAGCGACTGGGCTGATGCCGAAACTGACTTCAACTGGGAATCGAAGGGTGCTGTCACAGAAATCCAGGACGAGGTAATTCGAATACACAGACAATCAAACTCTTACAGCGTATGAATTAAGTGATTTTAGTGGTTTCGGTAAAAACTCAAACGATGACTTAAACGAACTCGTGAAAAATTGTTCGGAAGTATATCGATGGCTAAACCACGTATCTTAATGGACCACTAAACAAGGTACGAATTCGAGCATTCTGATACATGATTCTTAACCAGAATTTCACGTAGAACACGATTCGCGCAACGAAAATTACTGAAACAAACTCTTAACGAGGATCTTAACATTTTTATTTCACATTGGATACGAGGAATTTGAACTGCCCGCTCACAAGAAACTCAAAGCTCTACATGAGTCAAATCCCGCACTAAAACGGTTTCAGCAAGCCTCTCAATCGAGCAATGTTCATTTCCCACCATGTGCTGTTCAAACTACAAGCAATTTGCTATAGCTGAGCCGAAGCGTCAAGATTGAGGTTGCCAGATTTTTATATCGCAGAGACTGTTATGATAACGTTCAGCGCGCGATGTGAATCATGTAGAGCATTGAGTTTTCATGAGCGGGTGGTTTGCATTCATGCATCAAGATTTATTAAATATCTTCGTAAGGAGTTAATTTCGGTGATTTTTGTTGTGCGCGTCGTGTTTTACGTGAACTTTTGATTGGAATCAGGGGGCTGAAATTCGTACCTTGTCTAGTGGTCCATTGCAATAAGTCAAAATTTCTACTCGTATTTAATTTTTTTCGATGAGAAAGAGGACGACTTTATCACTTGAAGTCTATACAGAATATTCTGCTGAAATAGCAGAAAAATCAAGGAAGTCTGATGTTGAATAGTGTTTTAAAGGCAAAATAAAGTTAAAGTTAAAGGAGGTGTGCGACGTCGCGACGGAGATACGCAGTTTTCCACTTTGGCCATCAATATCACAGGGATATGAAACGCGTGTAGTCCCAACTCATTGAAAGAAACTGAGGCAAACCCTCAATGGAGGTGTTGCATGTGTGAGGGTTTTGCGATTTGACCATTCACTCTTACGTAAAAGTTCGCGAGAAACACGATGGTGCCACTGGTTTTCTCTGAAATCAACTCCCAAGCTCAAAAAAAGCTCTCAAGTTGAGGCCAAAATGGAGGGGATATCCCGCCCTACCCTGAGAGTCCACCTCTACATCAAAATAAACTCTCCATGCAAATATAGGGAGCAAATATATTAGCAGGATTGCCACTTTATTTGGGGACTCTAAAGCTGAAAACACGGCAATCCTGCTAATATATTTGCTCCCTATATTTGCATGGAGAGTTTGTTTTGATGTAGAGGTGGACTCTCAGGATAGCGTGGGATATCTCCTCCATTTTGGCCTCACTTTGAGAGCTTTTTTTGAGCTTGGGAGATGATTTCAAAGAAAACCAGTGGCACCATCGTGTTTCTCGCGAACTTTTACATAAGAATTAATGGTCAAATCGCAAATCCCTCACACATGCAACATCTCCATTCCATTGAGGGTGAACCCAAAAAGAACTGGATAGCGTCCACTCTGGCCGTCAGTTTAAAGTACCGACTCTTTTCGTAGAATTCTTCTTCTATGGTGTCCCGAACCTGAATACACTTATTTCATTACCACACATGCTTTCATACAGTGTTGCATACAGGCAAAATGAAGGCGTTTTAAAGATCTTACGGCCACAGCGACGCGACGCGACACTCACCGCCTCACCATTGCAACTGTTCATGCAGGACCTTAAGCACGAGCATGGCCCGCACAAACTTAAAATTAACAGAAGTATGAGTGGACAAGAGGGCACAGTGGAATTTTCCGACGATGTTGAGATAGTTGCATAGAAAATAAGTTTTCGTTTAAATGTGCCAGTTTTAATGGATTTTAGTGCGGCATTTGCCGCATCCAAAGAATAAAAATTGGCATATATTAAAGTTTGGAGGCTTAAGGGAAAACCTTTCTCCAAAATTTAAAAATTGTCAGGTACTGAAAGAAAATATTTTACTAAAAGGTCTTCGATGGAAATGTCAAAATATGCCTCATTTTACAAAAAAAAAAAAAAAAAAAAAAAAAAAAAAAAAAAAAAAAAAAAAAAAAAAAAAAAAATCAGGATCACAAGAGGATACATCGTCAAAGAATTCATGAAGGTTAAAAAAGTCAGGATCCAAAAGGCACATGCTAAAGTGCAAAACCACGTATCTTAATTGCAATAAATCAAAATTTCTACTCGAATTTAATTTATTTCGATGGGAAAGAGAACGACTTTATTACTTGAAATCTTTACGAATATTCTGTTGAAAGAGAAGAAAAATCAAGAAAGTCTGATGTTGACTAGTTTTTCAAAGACAATAAAAAGTTAAAAGTTAAAGTTAAAGGAGGTGTCTGACGTCGCAACGGAGATACGCGATTTTGCACTTTGGCTAACAATATGACAGGAAAATGAAACGCGTGTAGTTCCAACTCATTGAAAGAAACTGAGGTAAAACCTCAATTCCATTGAGAATGAACCCAAAAGAAACTGGATAGCGCCCACTCTGGCCGTCAGTTAAAGTACCGACTCTTTTCGTAGAATTCTTTTTCTATGGTGTCCCGAACCTGAATACACCTATTTCATCACCACACATGCTTTCATACAGTGTTGCATACAGACAAAATGAAGGCGTTTTGTCAGAGATCTTACGGTCACAGCGACGCGCGACGCGACGCGACGCTCACCGCCTCACCATCGCAACTGTTCATGCAGGACCTTAAGCACGAGCATGGCCCGCACAAACTTAAAATTAACAGAAGTATGAGTGGACAAGAGGGCACAGTGGAATTTTCTGACGATGTTGAGATAGTTGCATAGAAAATAAGTATTCGTTCAAATGTGGCAGTTTTAATGGATTTTAGTGCGGCATTTGCCGCATCCAAAGAATAAAAATTGGCATATATTAAATTTTGGAGGCTTGGGGGAAAACCTTTCTCCAAAATTTAAAAATTGTCAGATACTAAAAGAAAATATTTTACTAAAAGGTCTTCGATGGAAATGTCAAAATATGCCTCATTTTACAAAAAAAAAAAAAAAAAAAAAAAAAAAAAAAAAAAAAAAAAAAAAAAAAATCAGGATCACAAGAGGATACATCGTCAAGGAATTCATGAAGGTTAAAAAGTCAGGATCCAAAAGGCACATGTCCATTTTCTTCCTAAGTGATTCGCGCAAAAAATATATCGACTTCGGCATCGACATTTTTAAGTCGGACTCTGACCACAATAATCCAAAGATACAATGTATGAACCTCACCTAAAAAAATTTAATAAAGGCAAGAAAAATGTAGAATTTTTTGTAGCTATCTGAGAAATGCAAGAAATGAGTCTGTGAGTTGGCATGCTTCAACTCTAATTGCGATGTACAATATGTTATAGGGTAGCTGCGCTGCAAGTGCTGCATACGCAACTGTTGCAGTCATCGAAACTTTCCTTTGGAAAGCAACGAAGAATCTTGTTAAATTGTCTGAACAGCGTAAGTAGAAATGATACTTTTTCCCTCTTCGGCTTACACACGTGATTAGAGTTGTGGCTGAATTGTAATTTGAAAGGACGGGGGACATTTTTTTGCGGAGGACAAACAATTTACAGTTCGGACTAACCCCTGTGAGGAAAAATAATAAAGACTTATTTGAAAAATTGGGGGTGGGATCGTAAAAATATTCTTGGAAGGGGAAGAGAGGTGTCTCTCATCGACCCCTTTACTTCCGTGATACGCGGAAAAAAGCCGGAGAAATATTCTGAAGTTGCCAAACCTGGATAAAACATGTAATTTTCACGAAAGTTATGCATATTTTCCCTCGAAATTGTCAGATATTTTAGGTTTAATCACATACAAAAATGCCCTGAAAATTGGGAGAAACAGATTTACAAATTCTCCAATGAATTCGTATTTTATCGAAAAAAATTTGGCAACGCCTAAAGGTTCATACTGCGGTTTTCCGTAGCACGGCAGTATACTTAAAAAGTGTTCCTTAAGGGTAACTTATGAGGAGGCACTTCGCCCCTCTATATAAAAATAAAATAGGTAACAATTTAATCAGCCCCAAATATTAGCCTCTCATTTTATTTATAAAAACAAATAGATAAGATAAGTTGATTTCGCGCGGTAGCAAGGCATGAATAATTTACAATCAATATTTTTCCATTTGAAGCAATGATGAAGAATCGATTGTTGAGGTATACTCTCATGATCAATCTTTTTACATAGATTTTAATGGCAGATCGATTGACTGTGCCAATTAATTAAGATGTGCTACTTGGGCTATTGACCTCGCCAGCTTACCTCCGAGCAGGCTTTTTTCAGAAGCAAAACTTAGCATCGTTTTTCTGAGCCTCATATTTCTCACGAATCAACTAAAAATTTTAAGAAAAAAGTACGCTAAACGTTACCGACACAACTTTGGCATTATAACAATTACGTTATGAATGGAAGTCGTTTGAATCAACATGATGTCATCATGGCAGCGTGCTTACTCAACACGATATTATCATGATATCACAACGATCAAATTGATATCCGATTGACTTAAAATGATATCAATATTTCGTCGTTTAGGCTGAATGATTTTATGATATCACAATGATCAAATTGATATCCGGTCGACTTAAAATGATATCAATATTTCGTCATTTAGGCCGAATTATTTTATGATATCACAATGATGGATTTTAACAGGGATCGTGACGAAATCGTGCTGTTTCAGAGCTGATCGATTGTTCGACCGTGACATGTTCGCGAGGGAACCACTGGGACGCCTTCACGAAGATAGTCAACATGAAGGGAATCCAGTCGAAGGCCGTCTACAGCCCCAAGACCAAGGATTGCGCCCTCAAGAATGGCGCTGCCGCCAGGGTTGCTTACATCGAGGTCAACAACCGAGATGAAGAAAGCATGAAGAACTGGGTCTACAACCAGGGCCCAATTGCTGTCGTTATCAACGCCAAGGATATGCAAGTATGCGAGCTTTCTTCCCAGAAACAAAGAGAGAACACCCCCCCCCCCCTTACCTCTCCGTGGCACCTGAACATCATAAGCCCAACTATGCTCCTAACTGATTTTGGTGTCAGATATAAGAGTAGTTGCACAAGCCAGAGGTACCCTGGTAAAAATTGGCAGTAGAATCTGTGTTCCAAAATACCATAGACCTACGGCCGGCTGTAAGATTTCCAATAGCTTCTATAGCCGGCTTCACAATTTCTTATAGCCTTTTATAGCCGATGGCGATTAAGCAACTCACAGCCAGGCGATAAAGTGTATGCTAAACGTCACTAATTACGGATGCTAGGACTTAGTGAGTTTTTGGACCACTGCTCTCTTTTTGGGCCGTAGTATCTTGATTTATTTTGCGAGGAAAGCTCCGTAATTTTGATGGATGCCTACCATTCCTAATATATTAGAGCGCCTTCAGTTTCGTATGATTCTGTGCAATACCTCTGGTGTGAAATAGTTGCTTCAAGCGCCGTGGCACGCTGCGGTGCGGCAGGCGGGCGGCCAGCGCGAAACGCGCATTGGCGCCTACAAACCTAACAGGGATACTTCACGCGTTGCGCAATGCGTGAAGTATCCCTGTTAGGTTTGTAGGCGCCAGTGCGTCGCCGCTCCGCTTTGTGTTAGGCTCTAATATTTAATCTGGCGGAGTCAGCGTTATTCAGTTCATGATTTTGAAATGTTTGCACATCCTGTATGGATTATTCTCGTTTTAATTGATGGAAAAAAATATGTATTGAAGGAAAATATAACGTGTGTTTTGTTAATATTAAGGTGGCTCCGTATCAAACTTAATGATTTCCAAAGCACACGAATTTCTACACAATCTATACTATAAGCTCCAAGACCTCCTAATTTTGCGAAACTGGTGACGCTTAGTTCCAGCGTTCTACCGGGCCGATTTTCATGATTTTTGCGGCTATTGACGGGCAATTGTCTCTAGATAAGCCAACTCTTTTCAGATTTTGAAAATATGGCCCAGGTTTTTTTATATTACGTGGTAAAGTTGCGAATTCTCCCATATAAACAATGTAAATTTATGTGTTTTGTCATAGTTCGTTTGAGCATTCTACTGGGCCGATTTCCATGATTTTTGCGTAAATCGACAGGTAATAGGCTCTAGATGAGCCCGCTCTAATCAGATTTTGGAAAAAGGACCCAGGTTTTTTTAAAATCACGTTATTAAAGTGAGTGAATTTACAGAGTGCTCCGGGACTGCTACCGCTATGCGCGGGAGGATGCGCAGTGGTCGAGGAGGTTGCGCAGTAGGTGTGTAGCCTGCGCATCAGCTCTACACTTATCTACACAAGATTTCCGCCGATTACCTCAAGACGAGCGGTGGCCGAGTCGTCTACGACGTCGGAAGTGTCCACATTGATCAAGGTGTGGGTTCGATCCCCGCCTCCAGAGATACTTAATAATTATCCGATTTAAACAGATCGTTGTTTTACTGTAATATTTCATCAAGCAGTCATTCCAAAACGCGTCCTTTTGACTTCAAAAATTTTTTTTTTCTTTATTCATCAAAACCAAAAATTATTTCATTCTATTAAGTATACCTCATATCGAATTTTTTTAGGGGAAAAATAAAACTAATACTAATAGGAGGGTAAAAATAGGGCCGCGAAGCGGCCCATTGATGGCGCGGAGCGCCTTCGGGGGGTTGGGCCGCGTAGCGGCCAGGGGGCGTAGCCCCTAGTTTCTTATAGCCTTTTATAGCCGATGGCGAAAAAGCAACAGCCAGGCGATAAAGTGTAAGGCCCGGCGATAGGAACTATAGCCCGGCTGCATAATTTTTTATTGCTTCGTATAGCCCGGCCGTATGATTTTCTCCGCATTCTACAGCCAGCAATATGATTTTCTGTAGCCTTCTTTAGCCGGCTATAAGAATTCCTATGGTATTTTGAAACGCAGCTCTTATCGCCAATTTTTACCAGGGTATGGTTAAGTCAGCTGAATGTGTGGTTGGAACAACGACACCTCTAGCAGGTACCCTCGCAGTCAGCATTTAATGTGGTTGGATTTACTATACCTCTAGCTGGTGCCCTCACAGTCAGCATAAATGTATGGTTGGATTCACTATATTACTAGCTAGTGCCTTTACAATTCTAGCTACTGCAACTACCCTTATGGCTCTAAAAATCTGGTTTTTATTTATCGGAATTTTGCGATTTTTTTTTGTATTCGGTAAATTTGACAAGCTCTCATCGTTGTTTACGACTGAAGTAAATAAGTTTCCTAAATTTACAACCGAATCGATACGATATATCGGACGCCAGATCGATAACGTCCAGATTCCAGGAAGGGTCAAATTTACGGCACATCGAAAAAATAATTATGAGACCCTTCCGAGCTCTTACAGGGTACTACAAATTAAAATTTCGTAAACCCGCGTTGTATAGAAAACTGATGTTAAAAAAATAATGTTTTTGAAATCATGAGTCATAAAAAAAAGTTACACCTATAATTTGAAGCAACAATACTCAACGACGGGACTTACAAATATTTTGTGGATTTAATGTTTCAGTTTTACGTCAGTGGAATCTCTAACATAGATGCTAGCGAGTGTCCATTGAGTCCAAATCGTTTTGTCACGCTGGTCGGCTATGGAATGCAACGTAAGTATCCCTGCATGCTTTGCGATGAACAGAATCCACAATTTAAACCCATGGAAAAGAATAGATTATCAGGGTGTTTGCTACAGACACCGTAATAATCGATCCTTTACCGTACCTTTAAATGGGAAAATATCGATAATCAATGATACACACTTCGCAATGAATCGATATTGAACTATACCATTTAATCCTATGGAAAAGGATCGATTATCAAAGTTTACTTCAATAATGGATTCTTTGCCATACCTTCAAATATGAATTCATTATATCATACTATCAGTTTCGACTTGAGCCCTTTTTTTTTACGATCGGACCAAAGGAACACTAAGGAGAGGAATTCCCTCGCGCCACCATTCTGAGTGCTCAGCCAATGGAGATGTTGCATATGTGAGAAATTTGCGATTTGACTATTGATTCTTACGTAAAAGTTCGCAAAGAACACGATGATGCCACTGGTTTTCTCTGAAATCAACTCCCAAGCTCTCAAAAAAAAACTCTCAAATGCTCTCAATTGAGCCCAAATTGGAGGGAATATCCTTCGCTATCCTGAGAGTCCACCTCTAACATCAAAACAAACTCTCCATGCAATGATAGGGAGCAAATACATTAGCAGGGTTGCCGTGTTTTCAGTTTTAGAGTCCCCAAATAAAGTTGCAGCCCTGTCAATGTATTTGCTCCCCATCTTTGTATGGAGAGTTTGTCTTGATGTAGAGGTGGACTCTCGGGATAGCGTGGGATATCCCCTCCATTTTGGCCTCAACTTGAGAGCTTTTTTTGAGCTTGGGAGTTGATCTCAGAGAAAACCAGTGGGACCACCGTGTTTCTCGCGAACTTTTCCGTAAGAATCAACAGTCAAATCGCTAGTTTCTCACACGTGCAACATCTCCATTGGGAGCGCTTTTTGATTTCAAACCGCCTCTAGAATTCTAGGGGCAATGCATTCAAATGGAACAGATGCGCACCAGCTCAACAACAAGATGGCAAAGAGGGGCCTAACATATTTGGAATTCGTACCTTATCCAGTGGTCTATTGGTGGTAAACCTATGCTGTGGTTGGTCTAAAATACTTTGCATGTAATTATACTTTTTTCTTCATTTTCTTAAATTCCGCGACAACCTACAGTGCAAATTTTTTCTTCTGTTCATTTTCAGGGTATGGTGGAGCCGACTTCCCGTACTGGATTGCGAAAAACAGCTTTGGAAAAGATTGGGGTGAAAAAGTGAGTAGCGCATCTATGTAAAAATAAAATAAAATAAAACAAAGCGAAACTATTATGTAGTCATTCAACGGAGAATTTTTGCGCATTTTCAGAGAACGTACGTGAAGCTTTTGAAGTGTCTGCCCCCTTCCCCTTCTGCTGGAGAGAAAGTATGGATATAATGTATTCTGTATCACTATTTGTATCTCTTTCGGGTTCACGCAGACGAAATATTTTTGAAGCACTTTTTCCGTCTCTATAATTTCCTTTCACGATGACTTATAACCTTCTAACTAGATACTTCAGTCGAAAAAGGGAGGCCGAGATAAAGAATTAGCAGAGGAGAGATAAATCTATAATCATAATACTGTGCGCACGCATTTGCTCTGCGGCTTTGACGTAGAACACTGTTCTTCCGATAGATCATTTTAAAATGAGTAACTTGGCAAAAAAAGGGAATGGGCCATGTGCAGGAAAAAGAGACAACATACGAGAGACTCTGCACTTGAACTGTATACTAATAGTTGAGATATTACTTACAGTCGCTGGGTGAGTGATCTAAATTAGAAAAACGTAAGCCGCTCTCGAGAACTTTGCTTGAAAACACTCACTAAAACTTTAAAAGATACAGGAATGTGTTCTCTATCAATGCTAGGCCTTCAATATGAGCGCACTCTTACCAAATTAACAATAATATTGTAGAGGGAATGATTCCCTTTGAGTATAAAAACTTATGCAAAGACTATTTCAATGCTGCGGCTAACTGGAACAATGCTCGTTGCATAGCGAAACGCAACAGGAACTATTGCATTTTTTAGGTAGGTATTTATTTGTTTTTTAATTATTGTGTCAGTTAGCAACATAACGCCTATAAACTGTGACAGAACGCAACACTTTTTGCTGCATGGAGCGTGGCTAAATGAGCAGATACCTCACACAGCATTTGAAGTTTAAAGACACAGTGTAACCATTATTCCGATCTCTTTATGTAGAATATAATTTGCATGTTTCAGGGTTACTTCAGATTCGCACGGAATATCAACTACTGTGGTGTGCGACACAGACCTCTCTCAGTTGCATACGATAACAGCTTCTCCTCAACTGAAGTTACTGGAGGTAACGGAACTAATGTCGGTACAACAAAAATCCCGGTGACACCAAAACCAACAACAAAACTACCACCTACAAACCAAACAGTAGCAGTGCCAGTGACTACAACTAAGCCTCCAACTAAAGGGCCTACGAAACCAGCGAGCACGACTAAGCCACCAACTACAGGGCCTACAAAACCAGCGAGCACTACTAAGCCACCAACCAAAGGGCCCTACGAAACCAACAGTAGTAGTAGCAGCGAGCACAACTAAGCAACCAACTAAAGGGCCTACGAAACCAGCGGGCACGACAAAGCCACCAACTAAAGAGCCTACGAAACCAGCGGCAACGACAAAGCCACCGACTAAAGGGCCTACGAAACCAACAGTAGTAGTACCGGCGGGCACGACTAAGCCACCAACTAAAGCGCCTACGAAACCAGCAAGCACGACAAAGCCACCAACTAAAGGGCCTACGAAACCAACAGTAGTTGTACCAGCGGGCACGACTAAGCCACCAACTAAAGCGCCTACGAAACCAGCGAGCACGACTAAGCCACCAACTACAGGGCCTACAAAACCAGCGAACACTACTAAGCCACCAACTAAAGGGCCCACGAAACCAACAGTAGTAGTACCAGGGAGCACGACTAAGCCGCCAACTAACGGGCCTACGAAACCAGCGGGCACGACAAAGCCACCAACTAAAGGGCCTACAAAACCAGCGGGCACGACAAAGCCACCAGCGGGCACGACAAAGCCACCAGCGGGCACTACAAAGCCACCAGCGGGCACGACAAAGCCACCAGCGGGCACGACAAAGCCACCAGCGGGCACGACAAAGCCACCAGCGGGCACGACAAAGCCACCAACTAAAGGGCCTACGAAACCAGCGAGCACGACGAAGCCACCAGCTAATGGACCTACAAAACCAGCGAGCACGACCAAGCCACCAACTAAAGGACCTACGAAACCAGCAGTAGTAGTAGCAGCGAGCACGACTAAGCAACCAACTAAAGGGCCTACGAAACCAGCGGGCACGACGAAACCGCCAACTAATGGACCTACAAAACCAGCGAGCACGACCAAGCCACCAACTAAAGGACCTACGAAACCAGCAGTAATAGTAGCAGCGAGCACGACTAAGCAACCAACTAAAGGGCCTACGAAACCAGCGGGCACGACGAAGCCACCAACTAATGGACCTACAAAACCAGCGAGCACGACCAAGCCACCAACTAAAGGACCTACGAAACCAGCAGTAGTAGTAGCAGCAAGCACGACTAAGCAACCAACTAAAGGGCCTACGAAACCAGCGGGCACGACCAAGCCACCAACTAATGGACCTACAAAACCAGCGAGCACGACCAAGCCACCAACTAAAGGACCTACGAAACCTGCAGTAGTAGTCGCAGCGAGTACGACTAAGCAACCAACTAAGGGGCCTACGAAACCAACAGTAACAGCGACCACGCCTAAGGTACCAACTAAGCCAACTCCAATCCCATTGGGAGGATTTACTTGCCCGACACCACCTCAAGGCTTCTGCACACTCGTTTGTGCGTGGGGTCCTCAACTCATTCCTGCGGGAGAAGCTGCCAAATATAATCCGAAGCCGGTTACTATGGGCAAGCCTAAACCAGTCGGACAATCGAAACCACAGAGAGCAATTGCCGGCCATGACTACGATTAGTTTTAATGTGTATGCAAACTATGACATGGCAAACGGACAGGGATAGACTTGCAGATTCATTCTAGGGGAAATGGAAACGAAGTGTGGAAATGAACAACCTGAAATTGTCTTGAGAATATGAATAAATGACGTTTATATTTCGTTTTCAAATATATTCTATAGTGTATAACATTTACATTCCTGATAACATACGTAAATAATATGAAAAAAAAAAAAACAAAAAAAAACTGCAGGAAAATCTGAATACTGAAATAATTTAGGATTGCGCATGACCCAAATATTAGTTGAAAGTGGTCACTAAAAACATTTGAATTAAAAAGTCTCTTCTCTATGTACGAGTATTAAGGCCGAGGCTAAAAGACTGTATCGTGCTGGAGACCTCAATTCTTTTGGGCCGACACTTCAAATTTATGGGACACATTTTAAATATTTTCCGTCCAAATTTTTAGAAAAGTTTATTCGCGATTTTATCTAAATTTTCTAAACTGCTAAAAAAAATTACCCATAACTTTCCTCTAAAATAGTACTTTTCCGAGATGCATTTGGCAACACCCGCATGCACATATAACGTTTTTCCTTAGCATGGCTGTGCTTGTCCGTCAAATGATTGCTAATTCCTCAAATGTAAGTAATAGGTTCCCAGGATACACGGAAGCTTTCAGGATAAAGTGCAATGGTGGATTCAATTTAATTAACCTCGGTGTAGGGTTGGGTTGCATCGCAAAATTTGAAGGCGAACTAGCAGCGATATCTTTCCCAAGCGTCGTTAGTGCTCCAACCATTACCTTGAATGCTGCCGTGCTCAGGAAGAACACCGTATAAGCATTCGAGAGTTGCCAAACTTCCCTCGACAAAATTTTCACTTTCAGAAAAGTTATGAACATTTTTACTTGAAATTTTCAGGAGCTTAGGGTCAAAGGGTATCCCGGGATAAGAATGTCAAAATGCCCTTGTGAATGGATTTTTATTTTAACCATTTTAAGTCATCAAGGGGGTCCTAAAACTTAGGTTTTGGGGGGTTTCAGCCCCCCAACCCCCTCCGCCCCCCCTCAGACCCCCAAAAACCGCCTTTTTGGGCTATTTTTGACTATGCTAACGTCATTTCCTCATAACTTTCGTAATTTTCGATAGAATTGAACCAAAATTTGTCAGAATCTACATCAATTAGCTTAGTTTGTGTAGAAAAAAATTCATTATCATCGGATAATATTTTAGCCCCTAAAGAAATTCGTAAAATTTTTGAAAAAATCATTTTTTTCCTTTTTCGCGGCTAGGTGGCGTATGGAAACATGTACACAAACAAAAATTGTCTCTTTTCTTAATTTATACATCCAATAAGATACAGGAAAAATTTCGTGTTGATCGGAGTGGTGCGCCATACTTAAAAACGCAATTTTCTAACCTCAAAACGGCCTAAATGCCACCATTAGCCTCCTTTGATGACTAGGCGTGGAGAAATGTAGAGAGAAATATCCGGTTTTATCGTCTCACCTCTTAAGTGATCCACTTAAGTACCTTGAGTCAAAATTTCGAGTCGATCAGAGTCGTGCGCAACACCTAAGCACGCAATTTTCTAACCTCAAAACGCCGAAATAGCCCATTTCGGCACCCATTATCACTCCGTGTGAAAAAATAAGAAGAGGTACATCCGATATTATTGTCCTACCTCATGAATTAGACACTTAAGTGCATGTAGTCAAAATTTCGAGTCCATCAGAGTGGTGCGCAACAACCGAACGCGCCGATTTCTAACCTCAAAACGCCCAAATTGCCCATTTCGGCACCCATTATCACTCTGTGTGAAAAAATAAGAAGGGGAACATCCTATATTATTGTCCTACCTCATGAATAAGACACTTAAGTGCATTTAGTCAAAATTTCGTGTCGATCAGAGTGGTGCGCAACACCCAAGCACGCAATTTTCTAACCTCAAAACGGCCAAAATGCCTATTTCGGCACCCATTAACACTCCGTGTAAAAAAGTAAGAAGAGATACATCCGATATTATAGTCCTACCTCATGAATTAGACACTTTAGTGCATTTAGTCAAAATTTCGTGTCGATCAGAGTGGTGCGCAACACCCAAGCACGCAATTTTCTAACCTCAAAACGCCGAAATAGCCCATTTCGGCACCCATTATCACTCCGTGTGAAAAAATAAGAAGAGGTACATCCGATATTATTGTCCTACCTCATGAATTAGACACTTAAGTGCATGTAGTCAAAATTTCGAGTCCATCAGAGTGGTGCGCAACAACCGAAACGCGCCGATTTCTAACCTCAAAACGCCCAAATTGCCCATTTTCGGCACCCATTATCACTCTGTGTGAAAAAATAAGAAGGGGAACATCCTATATTATTGTCCTACCTCATGAATAAGACACTTAAGTGCATTTAGTCAAAATTTCGTGTCGATCAGAGTGGTGCACAACACCAAGCACGCAATTTTCTAACCTCAAAACGGCCAAAATGCCTATTTCGGCACCCATTAACACTCCGTGTAAAAAAAAGAGAGGTGGGTACATTCGATTTTATAGTCCTACCTCATGAATTAGACACTTGAATACCTAGAGTCAAAATTTCGTGTTGATCAGAGTGATGCGCAACACCCCGAACACCGCCGCTTTCTAACCTGAAACCTTCCAAAATTCCCATTTTGGCATTCATTATCACTGTATGTTAGCCAAGATCCCGCTTGAAAATTGCATGATGCACATTTCAAAGTTTACTATGGCACTTTGCCGTGTAGCAGACTCGGTCAAGGTTTCCCTGAGTGACCGGCGGTCACTCAGGGAAACCTCTAAACTCCCAGGATATATATGACGGTAGGGAAGCTCGCTCATCCCCCACGAGGGAGCGTTTCCTCGTCCTAACTTCCATAATACGTAGCGGTGCAATGAGTACTGGCAAATTCAAGTCAATAAATTAACAAGAGGTTAGAAAGAATCCTAAAGTGAAAGGAAAACACTTTTTCAGTAAAGAAACTTTGTTATGAGTGAAAGAAACGGGGTTTTTTTAAATATAATTAATATTTACAATCGTAGAGATGACAAAATTATTACTTAAGGTAAGACATGATATACAAATCGGAAAATAAACAAAAATCAGTAGCAAGAAATAAAGACGAGTGATCAATGGTTTTAAGTTGCTCCATTTTGCTGGTGTCAATCGCAATTTTGCGTTTGAATTTACAGGATAGATTTTTTTTAAGAAGCACGAGATAAATTTGACCTAATTTGATGGGTATTTGGTATGATTTCTTCTTGGCAAAGAAGGTTCATTTTAACAGACTTTGTCAACAAACACTTGCTCATTACAATTTTTTTTGTTTACCTCTGAAACAATTTGTAAGTATATCAGGTTAAAACAAAAACAAAAAACAAATTGAAGGTGTGGTTCCTTTTTTTTTGAAGTGGGTCAGATTTCACGTGGTGTGTCTGGGATTCATGAAGGGAATCCCTCTGGGCGAGCTGAAGGGTATACTGAGGCCAATGCTAGACCACGGTAAATACGACTATACATACTGTCGTATTTACCGTTTTAATCTTAATTATATTTAAAATAAAAAACCCGTTTCATTCACTCATAACAAAGTTTCTTTGCTAAAAAAGTGATTTCCTTTCACTTTAGGATTTCTTTCTCACCTCTTGTTAATTTATTGACTTGAATTTGCCAGTACTCATTGCACCGCTACGTATTATGGAAGTTTGGAGGAGGGAACGCTTCTTCGTGGGGATGGGCGAGCCTCCTTACCGTCATATATATCCTGGAGTTTAGAGGTTTCCCTGAGTGCTTGGGTGTTGCGCACCACTCTGATCGACACGAAATTTTGACTAAATGCGCTTAAGTGCCTAATTTATGAGGTAGGACAATAAATTCGGATGTATCTCTTATTATATTTTCACACGGAGTGTTAATGGGTGCCGAAATGGGCAATTTGGGCGTTTGAGGTTAGAAAATTGCGTGCTTGGGTGTTGCGCACCACTCTGATCGACACGAAATTTTGACTAAATGCACTAAAGTGTCTAATTCATGAGGTAGGACTATAATATCGTATGTATCTCTTCTTACTTTTTTACACGGAGTGTTAATGGGTGCCGAAATAGGCATTTTGGCCGTGTTTTGAGGTTAGAAAATTGCGTGCTTGGGTGTTGCGCACCACTCTGATCGACACGAAATTTTGACTAAATGCACTTAAGTGTCTTATTCATGAGGTAGGACAATAATATAGGATGTTCCCCTTCTTATTTTTTCACACAGAGTGATAATGGGTGCCGAAATGGGCAATTTGGGCGTTTTGAGGTTAGAAATCGGCGCGTTCGGTTGTTGCGCACCACTCTGATGGACTCGAAATTTTGACTACATGCACTTAAGTGTCTAATTCATGAGGTAGGACAATAATATCGGATGTACCTCTTCTTATTTTTTCACACGGAGTGATAATGGGTGCCGAAATGGGCTATTTCGGCGTTTTGAGGTTAGAAAATTGCGTGCTTAGGTGTTGCGCACGACTCTGATCGACTCGAAATTTTGACTCAAGGTACTTAAGTGGATCACTTAAGAGGTGAGACGATAAAACCGGATATTTCTCTCTACATTTCTCCACGCCTAGTCATCAAAGGAGGCTAATGGTGGCATTTAGGCCGTTTTGAGGTTAGAAAATTGCGTTTTTTAAGTATGGCGCACCACTCCGATCAACACGAAATTTTTCCTGTATCTTATTGGATGTATAAATTAAGAAAAGAGACAATTTTTGTTTGTGTACATGTTTCCATACGCCACCTAGCCGCGAAAAAAGGAAAAAAATGATTTTTTCAAAAATTTTACGAATTTCTTTAGGGGCTAAAATATTATCCGATGATAATGAATTTTTTTCTACACAAACTAAGCTAATTGATGTAGATTCTGACAAATTTTGGTTCAATTCTATCGAAAATTACGAAAGTTATGAGGAAATGACGTTAGCATAGTCAAAAATAGCCCAAAAAGGCGGTTTTTGGGGGTCTGAGGGGGGGCGGAGGGGGTTGGGGGGCTGAAACCCCCCAAAACCTAAGTTTTAGGACCCCCTTGATGACTTAAAATGGTTAAAATAAAAATCCATTCACAAGGGCATTTTGACATTCTTATCCCGGGATACCCTTTGCAGACAAAATTGTTAGAAAAATTGGAGGAAAGGTATTTATAAGTTTACCGTGAACTTTGGCAGCGCCTAAAGGTTTATACAGCGGTTGTCCTTACCACGGCAGTATGTAGCAGCATCATCCTTTTTGCACGATGAAGATAGATCTGTAGGTTAGGGATCATAAATACCCTGCCTTGCAAAGGAAAATGCTGTATGCAATCTCGGCTGCTGCCAAATTTCCGTCGTTAAAACACAGATATCTTTAGAAATTTTGAAATATTTGCTTCAAAATGTTCAGAGAGTTTTGTGCGGCATCTAATATCTAAATCGTCTGAAATTGTCAACGAAACATATTCAAAAGTTTCCTACAAAATAGTACTTTGTTAACATTTGATTGTTCATACGGTGCTTTCCCGTACCATGGCAGTATTTGTCGATTCATTGCTAGGTAATTCCTCAAATGTAAGTAAAATGTCCTCATTGGCTATGCATGCAATACACTTATCAATGAATCATACATATGGACTAA